>NW_011889250.1:808404-815794 GCF_000151845.1 Pteropus vampyrus
CTCATTCTTTGGGGAATGGTATGCAGTCTTGCGTCTGTAAATACCAATGATAGCCTGACACTCTTAACGAGCACCTCCAGCATTCCTCTCCTAACCTCTGTTATCTATCCGATGACATACTCAACATTTCCATTTGAATTTTTCCATTTGAATTATATCCACCTTAACAATGTCTAAAAAGTGACTGTGGATCTTTTCCCCCAGCCTACACTTCCTACAGTCTTTCCCACCTCAGCAAATATTGCTCAGGCCAGGGACTTTGAGGTCATCCTTGACTCCTCATTTTCTCTCACAGGCCACATCAAATTCATCCGTAAACATGTTGGCTCTATCTTCAGAATATATCCCTAACCCAATCAATTTTTATGACCTCTACCATGATGTAAGTTTCTATCATCTCAAAGCTGAATGAGCATAATTAGCCCCTATCTGTTCTCTTTGCTGCTATCCTGGACCTGATAAGTCTATTATCAACATGGCAGCTGAAATGATGCATTTAAAATTCAACTCACATCTTTTCTTGCTCTCTGATTAACTTTCTCTGCAATGGTTCCCATCTGTAGGAAAATCAAACATCCTTTCAGTGGCTCAAAAATCCTGTGTAATCTTGCCCTCTGTTTTCCATGTACCCTCTGCATCTGTAACTCTCCCTGTCCCTCCCTCACTTACTCTTTCCTCACTGGCTTCCTTAGCCTTTCTCAACAGTTTGGGCCCAGGGCTCCTGCCTGTAGTACTCTTCTCTAAGAGGCTACATGGTATGTTTCTTCACCTCTTCCAGATTCTGCTCAAGTCACCTTCTCACTGGTGCTTTCCCTGACTACCCTGTTCCCGAAGCTGACCATTCCTATTTCCTTTGGCAGCTCTATTTTTTTTCTCCTTAGCATGTATCACTACCTATAATACTATAGATTTTACTTGTTATCATTGAGTATTTATTCAAATCCCCACATGAGCTGATCCAAACTGTTTTTTTCCAGGTTTTACCTCTTCTCTTTCCTAAAACATTGTTTGGGAGCATAGGTGTAGCTTCCTGTATCATGATGAAGAGGAAGAGAAAGAAAAGTCCTCAGATTCATGCAGAGCCCAGCAGCCTCACTGGTGGGGTAGCTGGATTGGTCTGCTCCCTGATCCTATCTGGCCTTTTGGGGTGATATGCCATCACCTTCCTTGGAGTCTGTGCTCCTAGCCATAAGACTGTCACCTCAAATGGTTTTTTCCTCTTGAACCAAGGCTCTAACAATCCACAGATGTGATGAGAGTTCCTTTGCTGGAGCACATGGGAACTCTTCCTATTCTTTTACCCAAGAATGTATGATTTATTCATCGCTAAGGGTAGTAGATTATACAAACAATGTATTATGCCACAAATTCCAGCCCTGCTCCTGTTAGTATTTGAAAATCTGATGCCATATCATAAAAATAATATGAACAGTAACACTAAAATTTATTGGGAGTAGTTGAAACAATAAGATCGAGAACTTGTCAAAATAATAAAATACAAAGTGTTTTTCTTTTTAAGAAGAGAAAGAAATTTGGTATTCATATGAAATGGAAACTAAATCCTTTTTGGTAAATCCTGATCTAACCAATGCAGCAAAGTAATATAACAGGATGCATACCATCCTCAAAATTGATTACAGCCTCAAGTTAAACATATTCTGAATGGCCATATATAGCAATTTTAACTGCCCTGTTATAAATGGACTACTTCGCAATGAAATATGGTGGAATAAATTAATATGTATACAGCACTCAAAATGGTGCCTAACATACTTTAAGCACCATATGCGTAAGCAATTATTATTCATTATAGAACACAACGCAGTGTGCTCCATTATGTATTTTACTTTCCACATGAGAATACTTTATAGTAACTCTGTAAATCTATCGACTTTATCCCAGCAGCTAATTTAGAACTTTTTGAAGCCTAAATGAACACGTTGTTGAAACCATGAAAAATTTATACTGTCATGCAGGTAAATTTTCTGATTGTGTTGCATTTTAACCAGGACCCAATTCACATTTAACCAGCATAACCTTTATTAGCTGAGGCTCGTCAAAGACCAAATTTGAGCAAAGGGTTTGTTTGTTTGCTTTGTTTTCTCATTTTGTTTTGTTGAGGTATTTAGCACATACTTTAAGAGAATGAGTCAGACAATCTAGACTCTAAGACTATATGACTTAAAACAATTTGGGGGGTTTATGTCCATGAGTCTCTGTTTGTCCTGTTCATTTGTTGCTTTTAGGCTTATATCCCATGTATAAGTAATATCATGTGATTTTCAACTTTTTCTGTCTGGCTTATTTCATTTAGCATGATAATCTTGAGGTCCATCTATGTTGTTGCAAATGGCAGTATTTCATCTCTTCTTATGGCTGAGCAATAGTCCATTGTATATATGTACCACAGCTACTTTAGCCAATCATCTATTGTAGAAACTTCAGTTGCTTCATGTCCCGGCCACTGTGAATAATGCTGCTATGAACATCGGTGTGCAAATATCTTTATGGATATGAGTTTTCAAGCCTTTGGGGTAAATACTCAGTAGAGGGATTGCTGGATCATATGGTAGGTCAATTCTTAGTTTTTTTGAGCAACCTCCATACCGCTTTCCACAGTGGCTGTACCAATTTGCAGGCCCGCCAGCAGTGTTAAAGGGTTCCTTTTTCTCCACATCCTCTCCAACATTTGTTATTACTTGTCCTGTTGATTATAGCTATTCTAACAGGAGTGAGATGGTATCTTCATTGTGGTTTTGATTTGCATTTCCCTAGTAGCTAGCGATGTTGAGCTTCTTTTCATATATTTGTTGGCCATTTGTATGTCCTCTAGGGAAAAGTGTCTCTTTAGGTCCTCTGCCCATTTTTTGATTAGATTGTTTGTGTTTTGGTTGTTATTAAGTTATATGAGTTCTTTGTATATTTTGGATATTAGGCCCTTATCGGAGGCATTGCTTGCAAATACATTTTCCCAATCGAATGATTGATTGTATATCTTGTGGACGGTTTCTTTTGCTGAGCAGAAGCTTTTTAGTTTGATGTAGTCCCTTTTATTTATTTTTGCTCTTACTTCCCTTGACTTTGAGGTCAAATTCATAAAAACCCTCTTTAAGTCCAAGGTCCTTGAGTTTAGTTCCTGTGTTTTCTTCTATGCATTTTATTGTTTCAGGTCTTATATTCAGGTCCTTAATTCATTTTGAGTTAATTTTGGTGTGTGGTGATAGAAAACAGTCTAGTTTCATTCTTTTGCAGGTGGCCTTCCAGTTTTCCAAGCACCATTTATTGAAGAGGCTTTCCTTTCTCCACTGTATATTTTTGGCATTTTTGTCGAAAATTATTTGCCCGTATAAATATGTGTTTACTTCTGGACTCTTGATTCTGTTCCACTGGTCAGTGTGTCTGTTTTTCTGCCAATACCATGCTGTTTTGATTACTGTCACTTTGTAGTATATTTTGAAGTCAGGCAGCGTGATGCGTCTAGCCTCGTTCTTTTTTCTCAGGATGACTTTGACAATTTGAGGTCTTTCGTGCTTCCATACAAATTTGATGATTTTATGTTCTATTTCTTTAAAGAATGTTAATGAGATTTTGATGGGGATTACATTAAATCTATATAATGCTTTAGGTAATATGATTATTTTAACTATGTTGATTCTTTCAATCCAAGAACACGGAATATCTTTCCATTTCTTTGTATCTTCTTTGATTTCTTAATAGAGTCTTGTAGTTTTCATTACATAGGTCCTTCACATGTTTTGTTAAATTTATTCCTAGGTGTATTGCAAAAGAAATTATTTTTATTCCTAGGTGTATTGCAAAAGAAATTATTTTTTCTACTTCTTTTTCTGACACTTTGTTATTAGAGTATAGGAACACTATGGATTTTTGAACATTAATTTTGTATCTAGAAACTTTATTGTATTTGCTTGTTGTTTCTAGTAGTGTTCTTGTGGAGTCTTTAGGGTTTTATGTAAGAGAATCATGTCGTCCTCAAATAGTGACAGTTTGACTTTTTTGTTTCCTACTTGGATGCCTTTTATATCTTCCTCTTGTCTGATTGCACTCGCTAGGACCTCCAATGTTATATTGAATGACGGTGGAGATAGTGGACAGCCTTGCCTTGTTCCTGATCTTAGAGGGAAGGTTTTAGTTTTTCACCATTAAGTATAATGTTGGCTGAAGGATTGTTATATACGGCCTTTATTATGTTAAGGTAGTTTCCTTCTATATGGATTTTGTTAAGTGTTTTGATTATAAATGGATGCTGCATCTTGTCAAAGGCTTTTTCTGAATCTATTGATATGATCATATGATTCTTATTTTCTAATTTGTTTATGCGGTGTATCACATTAATGGATTTGGGTATGCTGAACCATCCCTGTGCTCCCGGGATGAAGCCCATGTGATCATTGTATATAATCTTTTTAATATGTTGCTCTATTTGGTTTGCTAGTATCTTATTTAGGATTTTTGCATCTGTGTTCATGAGAGATATTGGTCTGTAGTTTTCTTGTTTTGTGTTATCTTTGTCAGGTTTTGGTATCAGGGTGATATTGGCCTCATAAAATGAGCTGAGAAGTCTTGCCTCCTCTTTGATTTTTTTGGAACAGTTTGAGGAGAATAGGTATTAAATCTTCTTTGAATGTTTGATCAAATTCACTGATGAAGCCATCTGGTCCTGGACTTTTACTTTTTGGTAGATTTTTGATGATTGTTTCCATTTCCATACTGCTGATTGGTCTATTTAGATTTTCCAGTTCTTCTTGATTCAGTCTAGGAAGATTTTATTTTTCTAAGTACTGTTCCATTTCTTCCAGGTATTCAATTTTGTGTTACATACTTTTTCATAGTATTCTTGTATGATCCTTTGTATTTCTGCAGTATCTGTCATACTTTCCCCTCTTTCATTCCTGATTTTGTTTATTTGTGTCTTTTCCCTTTTTTCTTTAGTGAGTCTAGAAAAGAGTTTGCCAAATTTATTAACTTTCTCAAAGAACCAGATCTTTGTTGCATTTATTTTTTCTATTTTTTGTTTGTTTGTTTGTTTTCAATTTCATTTTTTTTCTGCTCTAATTTTGATGATTTCTTTCCTTCTGCTGACTTTAGGCTTCATTTGTTCTTCCTTTTCTATTTTTTTAAGATGAAGCTTTAGGTTGTTTATTTGGGCTCGTCTTTGTTTTTGGAGGTAGGCCTGTAATTATATGAACTTTCCTCTTATGACCGCTTTTGCCATGTCCCAAAAGTTTTGATATGTTGTACTATCATTATCATTTGTTTCTGTGTATCTCTTGATCTCTCTTTTTATTTCTTCTCTGATCCAGTTATTCTTCAGTAGCACGTTGTTTCATCTCCATGTATTTGTGGTTCTTCCTGCTTTCTTTTGTCAGTTGATTTCTAGTTTCAAAGCATTATGATCAGAGAATATGGTTGGTATGATTTCAACCTCTTATATTTGTTGAGGCTATATTTGTGTCCCAGTATGTGGTCAATTCTTGAGAATGTTCCATGTGTACCAGAGAAGAATGTATAAGTAGCTCTTTTGGGATGGAAGGCTCTGTAAATGTAAATTATGTCCAGTTGGTCTAATGTATCATTTAAGGATGTTATTTCCTTATTAATTTTCCATTCGAATGATCTGTCTATATCTGACAGTGGAGTATTTAGGTTCCCTACTATGATAATGTTTTGGTCTCTTTCTCCCTTTAGTTCTGTTAGTAATTGCTTTATATATTTCAGGGGCCCCTGAATGAGAGCATAGATATTAATAAGTGTTATGTTCTTGGTGCATGATTCCCTTTATCATTATGAAGTGTCCCTTCAGTATCTTTCTTTACCTTTTTGATTTTGAAGTCTATTTTGTCTGATATTACTACCATTACTCCCGCTTTTCTCAGAATGTCACTTGCCTGAAACATCATTTTCCACCCTTTCACTTTGAGTCTGTATATGTCTTTGGAGCTGAGATGTGTCTCCTGGAGGCAGCATGTTGTTGAGTTTTGTTTTTTGATCCAATCTGTAACTCTGTGTCTTTTTATTCATGAATTCAGTCCACTTACATTTAGTATGATTATTGAAGTATGAGGTATTTTTATAGCCATTTATCTTTTGCTTTCTGGTAGCTCAGTGTTTTAATTGCTTCTTCGTCCTCTGTTTCTGTTTTCTTTATTTTCTTTGGCTTTTGTGGGTTTTCCACTTGTCCTTCTTGGTTGATGTTATATACTTCAGTTCTGAATCTTTGGTGTGTGGTTACCATTATGAATATGTAAAGAATAGTTATATATATATACAGTTGTCCATTTTCTTCTGCATGTGTCTTATCTCCATTCTCTGTTGTGAATTTGGATCTTTGAATCCTCCCCTCTTCAGTCATTGTTATCTCAATTTATCCTTATGTATGCTGAATATTCATTACCATCTTGCTATAGCAATTCTCTTCTTATTGTTTATGCTTATAATATCCTTTTCTTAGTAAGGATTGTACGCCTCTGCTTCTACTTGCCTGTTAGTCACTTTACTCCTAATTATGTATTTTTTTGTCATTTTGTTTTAGGTGAGCTGACCCCTTTCAATGTATCCTGTAATGCAGGGCTCGTAGTAGAGAATTTCTTCAATTTTTCTATGTCTGGAAAGGTCTTTATTTCTTTTCCATATCTAAAGGAGAGCTTAGCTGGATACATTATTCTTGGCTGGTAGTTCCTTTCATTTAATAGTTTGAATGTTTAATTCCATTCCTTTCTGGATTGTAAGGTTTGTGCTGAGAAGTCCAATGATAATCTAATGGATTTTCCTTTATAGGTTACCGTCTTCTTTTTTCTGGCTGCCCTGAGAATTCTGTCTTTGTTGTTGATTTTTGATAATTTCAATATGATGTGTCTTGGTGAAGGCCTTTTTGGATTGAGATAATTGGGTTTTCTGTTGACTTCTTGAATTCCAAGCTCCAGTTCATTCCTTAGATTTGAGAAATTCTTGTCCACTATTTGTCTGAAAATGCTTTCTAATCCCTGCTCCTTTTCCTCCCCTTCGAGAATTCTTATTATTTTATGTTTCCTCTCCTGATGGTAACAGCTAGTTCTTGTATTTCTCTTTCATTATTTTTCATTCATCGGTTTCTCTCTTCTTCTTTCTGATATTTCTAGATTTCTGTCTTCGATATCACTGATCCTTTCCTCCATTTGTTGACTCTATTTCTTAAGCTTGCTATTTCATTTTTCAACTCTTGCAGTGTGTTCCTTATCTCCAGAAGGTCTATTCAGTTCTTTTTGAAGGCTTCAACTCCTTGTTAAAGAACTCATTCTGCTCATCTAGTTGTTTTTTCAATTCCTGAAATTGTTGATATGATTCATTTCAGATCTCACTGAGTTTTTTCAGCAATACCATCCTGAATTCTCTA
>NW_011889250.1:817252-838993 GCF_000151845.1 Pteropus vampyrus
GAATAATCTTGTATCAACTAAAGAAATTGAAATTATAATTAAAAATTTCCTCTTAAAGAAAAAGCCAGACTCAAAGATTTCACTGATAAATTCTACAAGTCCTTTAAGGAAGAAATAGCATCAATTCTACATACAGTCTTTCATAAGACTGAAAACAAGGAAATATTTCTCAGCTCATCTATGAGGCCAGCATTATCCTAATACCAAAACAATGCAAAGACATTACAAGAAAACAAAACTATAGGCCAGTATCTCTCAGGAACTAGATGTAAAATATTCTAAGCGACATTTTCACAGATCAAGTCCTTTAGATATAAAAAGAATAACACATCATGACCAAGTGGAGTTTATCCCAGAAACACAAGTTTTGCCACAGAATGTCACTGGCTCTTCCATTCCCATACTATTATATGGATAAGAGTGTCATGGCCTTCCATCCCATTTCACTCTCATCTTTTCCTAAGGGTCTGTTACTTTCTTCTAGTTATGTAACAAACTACCCAGAAACTTAGTGGCTTAAAAGCAACCACTCGATTTTAAATAACAATTTAAAACCAACAACCGTTTTTGAAACAATGCTTTGATTTTGCTCATGATATTGTGGGTTAGGACTCTGCACTACATGGGCTTAAGTAGGGTGCTTGGCCTGAGCATTTCCTTCCAGATGGCTTCTTTACTCACATGTCCAGTGCCCATTTGCCTTTCTTGGCCTTTTTCCTCTCTTCACATGGTGTCTCACTCTCTAGAGCATCTTCACATATCTTGGACGTCTCATAGCATGATGACCTTAGGATGGTCACACTTCTTACACAGCAGCTCAGGGCTCCTAGAAGGCAAGTTAATGGTGACTGGTCTTAAAGGCTATGCTTGGAACTGGCATAGCTGCATGTCTGCCACACTCCATTGGTCAAAGGAGTCCCAGGCCAGCCCATATTCCAGGGGAAGAGAAAGAGACTCATTTCTGTGGGAGAAGTAGCAAAGAATTTGTAGCCATTTTTAAACCACCATATACATTTACCTCACTACTGATACTAATTTATGTGTTAGTTAGGGCTTATTTTTTGGAAGAAACAAAAATACACTCAAGTTTCCTTAAGGAAATAGAAATTCTTATATTATGGAAGAATATTGAGGAATGAAGAAGAGCCTGGAGGACTTGGAAATCATTGGAAACCAAAAGAGTTCCAAATGCCTTACAATTGGAGTCACTCAATGCATTAGTTCTAGAATAAGGTCAGTTTGAAGAGTATGGTCCTCCTGCAACGCATAACCTCCAATTGTTCTTTCTGTCATGTCGTGAGCCCTGGGAGGGTGTGCCCAGTTGGATAGACATAGTGCAGAGGCCCCTCCTCCAGGTTGTACTGGCATAAGTCATAGAGAGAAGCTGTCTCCTTTGGCTTTTACAGTGGCAGGGGGTGTATTTGAATGATCCTTCACCAGCACACAATAGAGGAGAAGTAATTCTCCAGAATATCAAGAACCTTTGGGATTCAGTGTTTGTTGGGCAAACAAATTTTAAATGCTCACTACAGGTAAGAAGGATAGATAAAATTATAGAAAGTTTGAAAATTGTGGGAGGAAAGTTGAGGTAATTCATATATGATGGCCAAGGGTTATGGATTGAGTTGTGTCCTCAAAATTCATATGTTGAAAGCTTAACCCCTTGTATCTCAGAATGTGACTATATTTGGAGATAAGGTCTTTAGAGAAATGATCAAACTAAAATGAGGTCATCAGATGAGCCCTAATTCAATATGATTGGTATCCTTATAAAAAGTGAAATTTGGAGATAGACACCCACACAGGGAGATGCCATGTGAAATGAAGGCAGAGATCAGGGTGATGCATCTACAAGCCAAGGAATACCACAGAGTATCAGTAAACCATCAGGAGAGCAGCCTGAAACAGTGTTGGATGCTTCATTAGAAGATTAAACTTGTACTTTTATTGCCTTTGCTTCATCCAAAAGTGCAACGATTCACTCTTAAAGCATTTATTACGGAAATCACACAAAAGAAACGTTTTCCTTTAATTTCAGGGTGAAAAATTAGGAAAAAAAAATATGTAAGTTTTTATTTGGAAACTGAAGTTAAATCCAAAACAAATGCCATGGAAAGTCTGAAAAAGTACCTTTTGTGTATTCTTTAAATACAAAAGTGACGCGACACCCACTTTTGTAATATGAAAAATATCAATGTGTTTAAAGTAATACATGCTTATTGTAGAAAATTTGTATAATCCATAATAAGGGCACAATTTAGAAATAAAGACCATATTTAGCACTACCATCATGCAAAGCCAACTCTTTCTTTCCAGCATGTGACTTTCAGACTCTTAAATTCTCCCTCTTAATTAGGTGTATAAAAAAGAAAACAAAATTAGAGAAAGAGCACAGAGTCCTCTGAGGAAAGTAGGCAAGAATGAAATTTGAGTGGGAGAAAAATGACTCACTGAAAAAAATTTTAAATAGCTTTGTTAGACTATAATTCACACACCATACAACTCACTTAATTCAAGTGAACAATGCAGTGTTTTTTAGTATATTCACAGGGTTGTGAATATATTATTATCACAATCTAATTTTAAAACATTGTCTTGCTTATTCTGGAATTTCAAATAAATGGAGTCACACAATATTTTGTCTTTTATGACCAGCTTCTTTCACTTAGCATGTTTTCAAGGTTCATACATGTTAGAACATGTAACTTCATTTCCTTTTATTGTTGAATAATTTTCCATTCCACAGATATACCACATTTTGTTGATCTATTTACTGGTTGATGAACATTTGGGTACTTGCTGAAATTTTAAAATTAATTACTAAACTATCTTTTAAATATTTGAAGGCACAGTAGGTAAATGCTGTGCTTACCTCCTCTCAAAAACTACATCAAAATTACAACTAAACTATAGGACAACCATCATTGAAAATAGTCTGAAGTCTAGGTGAAAGAAGTCTTACAAATAAGACATACAGAGGGGGTGTCACCTCGAGACTGGTAGGCAAGGCAGAGACACAGAATGGGCTGGTCCCATTCTCACATGTGGCAGTTGAAAATTGGGAGAGATATCTTGGCTACAGAGGTTCCCCCCGAGGAGCAAGTGATCCCAGCCCCACTCCAGGCTCTACAGCCCAAGATTCCAGTACTGGGAAGATAAGTCCTCATAACTTCTGGCTATGAAAACTATGGAGATTATGACTGAGTGGGGCAGAGGGCTGTAGGGGTCCCACCCATGCACTTACTCACTGATGGACTCATTTGGCCTGGGTTCTGGAGCTGGAAAAGCAGCTCAAAGGGCACCAGGAACATATGAGGAAGAAGTAAATTGTCTGGCTTCAGGGCGAAGGCTGAAGGGGCAGCTTTCTCTCAGACAGAAGGGCTGGCAGAGGCCACTGTTCCTTTATTGGGCCTTCCCCCCACCCAGCATGCAGACACCCATAGCTGAGTCTCCATCAACCTGGCTAAGAGACTTTACTCTGTCCTGGCGACTCCCTGAGATCCTGTCCCACCCAACTTGCAGGCCCACCCAAGCAGTTTCCAGTGGCTTTTTCATACAAACAGCTTTTCTCGACTCATGGTGTGGACTTCCTTAAAATCTCAAAGTTTCACAAAACCTAAACTAGCAGCATCTGCCCTTGGAATGTCCTATATCTCTTGCTGAGCAGCCACAAGCCTGGCACTAGTGGCAACCAGCCTTGGTTCGCAGCTTGGCCTCTTGGAGGTATCTCCAAGCCCAGTATGGTAGCCATCTGCAGAATGCTGTGTGGCTTATGCCAGGTGGCTCTGCGTAGAGCACAGGCTGTGGCTGAACTTGGCCTGTGGCAGGGCCTCTCCCAGGAAGCCCTGGTGCTGACACACCCAGTGGCCAGCTTCATAAAGAGCAGGAGCACCACCCTGAATTCCAGGTTGACACATCTGAAGAGCAGACTGGGCAGGCACCATAGCCCTGCTAAAGCAAATTCTGCTCTGTAGGATCAGCCCTTGCATAACAGCTCCTTTCCTGCAGTCACCAGCTAGTCCTCACAAACAATCAGCACGAGGATCAATTTCTCCCACTGACCCACAAACAGCAATTAATGCTTAACTACAATAGGAGGGCATACATAACCCCTACAGATGACACACCTAGATCACCTCACTCAGGTGACAAGGGAGACTGTGCTACCACAGGACACCTACTATATAAGGTCACTCTACTAAGACTGAGAAAGCAGGAGAAAGCAGCCTTACCTAATGCATAGAAACAAAAACAGGGAGGCAGCCAAAAAGGGGAGACAAAGAAACATGTCTCCAATGAAAGAACAGAACAAAGCTCCAGAAAAATAACAAAATAGAGACAAGCAATCCACTAGATGCAGAGTTCAAAGCACTGCTTTAAAAACAAAACAAAACAAAACAAAACAAAAAACCATTGGTTATAAGGATGCTCAATGAACTTAGAGGAAGAGTAGGTGAATTCAGTGAGATCTTTAAAAAAGTGATAGAAAACATAAAAAAGAACCAGTCAGAAATGAAGAATATAATAAATGAAATAAAGAATACATTAGAGGTAATCAACAAATTAGATGGAACAGATGATTGAATCAGTGATTTAGAAGATAAGGTAGCAGAAAACACCCTATCAGAAGACCAACAAGAAAAAAAGAATCCGAAAAAATGAGGCTAGTTTAAGGGGCCTCTGGGACAACATCAAGTGTACCAACATTTGCATCATAGGGGTACCAGAAGAAGAAGAGAGACAGCAAGAAATTGAAAACCTATTTGAAGAAATAATGATGGAAAACTTCCCTAACATGGTGAGGAAAATAGACATACAAGCCCAGGAAGCATGAGAGTCCCAAACAAGTTGAACTCAAAGAGGCCAACGCTAAGACACATCATAATTAAAATGCCAAAGGGTAAAGACAAAGAGAGACTCTTAAAAGCAGCAAGAGAAAAGTAGTTAATTACAAGGGAGCTCCCATAGGACTATCAGCTGGTTTCTCAACAAACTTTGCAGGCCAGAAGCAATTGGCACTTAATATTCAAAGAGATGAAAAGCAAGGACCTATAACCAAGATTACTCTACCCAGAAAAGCTATCATTTAGAATCGAAGAATAGGTAAAGAGCTTCCCAGATAAGGAAAAGCTAAGAGTTCATCACCATCAAGCTAGTATTATAAGAAATGTTAGAGGGACTTCTTTAAGAAGGAGAAGAAGAAGAACAATATGATTGAAAATATGAATAATCAAATGATGATAATTACATATCTATCAACAATTACTTTAAATGTAAATAGATTAAATGCTCCAATCAAAAGATAGGGTAGCTGAATGAATAAGAAAGCAAGACTCTTACATATGCTGCCTACAAGAGACTCAGTTCAGATCAAAAGATAAACACAGACTGAAAGTGAAGGGATGGAAAAAGATATTTCACGAAAATGGTAATGAAAAAAAAAAAAAAACTGGTGTAGCAATACTAACACCAGACAAAATAGACTTTAAAACAAAGGCTATAGCAAGAGACAAAGAAGGACCCAGTAACCCCACTCTGGTTATTTATACAAAGAAACTCAAAACACTACTTTGAAGGGATATATATGTTCATTGCAGAATTATTTACAATAGTCAAGATATGGAGGTGTCTATCAATGGATAAATGGATAAAGAAGAGAAGGCACATATACACAATGAAAATTTACTCATCCATAAAAAAGAAAGAAGTCTTGCCACCTACAACAACGTGTATGAACCTAGAGAGTATTACGCTGAGTGAAATAAGTAAGACAGAGAAAGACAAATGTCATATGATTTTGCTTACATGTGGAATCTTACAAGGAACAAAATAAACAAACAAACAAAACAGAAACAAATTCATAGATATGGAGAACATTTTGATGGTTGCCGGAAGGAAAGGGGGTTGAAGGGAGCTGGGTGAAAAAAGGGGATGAGATGAAGAAGTACAAATTAGTACCTACAAAACAGTCATTGAGATGTAAAGTATAGCATAAGAAATATAGTCAATAATATTGTAATAACTATGTATGGTGTCAGATGAGTACTAGATTTATTAGCATAACTTTGTTAAGTTAGATAAATGTTTAATATTGTTATGTCAACTCTAATTTAAGAAAATATTTTAAAAATAATTATACGTATAGATAATTTTATACATAACATACATAATTGAAAAAATTTCTAGCAAATTTACTCTAATTGCTTTTTCGTAGCAGCTCATTCTTGTTTTATTGATACAGTGTGCACTTGAATCTCTCTGTGGATCATGACTGCAGTTCATATTGGCCAGGGATATTTCAGGTTAAGAAAAGCCACAGTATGTTTTCCAGATATTAAGGATTTTGTTATAGAGGATTAGAGACTCAAATAACTATTGAAATATAGTTCAATAGAGTTGGGGGAATAAAAGTAAGTGAAATATCTACTGAAAATTTTAGCTTGACTCCCCAAGGTAGGTGATTTTCAGGAGATTGCCAGGAGGCTGCTGCATTACTCATGAATCTTTGGAAGCTGCCATCTACTTTCACTCTGCAGAAGTGGAGTGGGTAGTTCTGTAGAGCAACCTGGGACATTATTCTGAATTCAGTATCTGGCCACATGTTCCACTATCACTACCATCTCTGAATCTGTGTTCCTTATCTCTTGTAAGTATCTTTCATGGGCAAACACTATCCCAGAACCACTCAAGGAAGAAAAGCAACTATAGGACATATTTAGGGTGGACAACTGGGGAAACTTGAATATAGAATGGGCCTTAGACTATATTGGGAAAATATTTAATATGATAATGATACCATGGTTATAGAAAAGAAAATCCTCGCTGTTTGTAGGTGTAAGATGAAGTATTTAGTGGTGGTGTTGTGAAAGCCATAACCCATTTTATAACAGTTCAGAAAAAATATATGTACATAGACTTACGCTGGGAGGTCACAGCAGAAGAAAAACAAATGTAAGACTTGGGGTCATGACAAAACTCTCAAATGGGCTTTCCTACGCATTCTAAAAAATATCTTCTTTGATGTTTCATCTTAGTCAAGCTGTGTATTTCCCCTCAGACTAGCACAGCACTTAGCTCAAAGCAATTGCTCCATTATTTCTTGTTGAATTGAAATGTTCAAAGATATTAGGCCACCTTTGGGGTACAAATGGCTTGAATAAAGAAGGGCTCTTTTTCTTACAGAACAAGAAGTTTGGAGATAGAAGTTGCCTGTACAGGCTCAGTGGCTCCATGCTGCCCTCTGGAATCCCAGATCTTTCTATCTCCTCCTCCTCCATTCTTGGTGTGATGGACCATATTCACATTTGCTGCCTCCTGTCTGCAAGTGGCTGCAGTGGCCTTTAGTGGAACAAGAAGGGGAATAGGGTGGCACTAGTCACAGAAGCCTCCCACAAGACTTTCATTGACATATCTTTGGCCATAACTAGTCCTGGCACATTGAGCTGCAAATGAGTCTAGGAAATCAGTATTTAGCTATTCCAACCTTCCTTAGGGGAAAGCAAAGGAGTAGGGGTCATGTACTGAATTTCGGAGGTGCTAACAAACAGATTTTACTTCCGATCATTTCCTACAATATCTAAATGCATCTTTTAAGTAGATTTCTTTAGTAGGTATCCATATACAAGTTAAAGGAAGACAAAAAGTTGAAAAAAGTTTAATCTGAATAATTGTTGAGGGAATGGATGGGCTTTAATTCTTTCCATAAATATTTAACAAGCCACCAACTACACACCAAGCATTAAGCTGAAAACCAGGAGACAAAGACGAATGAGCATCCGGATGTTCCACATCCTTAGAAAGTTTACAGTGCAACAGTGGAAACAGCCATGTAAATAAATAGTTACACTATAATTTGGAAAAGACCCTATAAATGAAACACTAGTGATAAACTAGATGGGGACTCAGAAATGTTTTAGAGAAAATTTGGCACAAGTAAACCCTGGTGATGAGGACAGCTTGGCACCCAAAGCACTTGGGAACGACTCCATGTGACCATCTTGTGAGGGTCTGTACGTGTTCTTCAAAGAATTTCAATTTTTCAGCTTTGCAGAAAATGTGCAAGAGGTGGAGCCAGGAGTAAGACTTCTGGTTCTGCTCCTGATTAGCCATGTGAGAGCATGTTTGAAATCTGACTCAGGGAGCCCCTTGCTTTATCACTGCAATCTTAGCCCATTTCCCATTGTATAAGAACCACATGTGCTTGGCTCACTGGTTCTTAACTGTGGAGCTGACATGGCGGTTGGAACTGCAGCCATCTGCTAACACTTGGTGTATTTTTTGGCAGAACCAACCAGACATAACTTACTATAGCAAATTTGTACCTGGAAATCGTGGGGATGTGATGGCAGCTGAGCTCTGTGGTCTTTGAGGAGTCTCGCCAAACTGTGAAGTTAACATGTGTCCACATGGGAGGCTTTCCTAGGACAGAACTGGCTTCCTGATGACCGGTGGAACCAAAACAAACCATGATCAGGAGGAAAAGACTTTAAATCAGAAAATATTGAAATAACGTTGTATCTGCCAAATCGGTAGAGAGTGTACATTGTCATCAGTGCTCCAATTTAATTTTTTTAATAGAAAGTCTTCACCTCTCCTTTTTTGGTTACTTCAGCTTTTTTTTTGCTAGTGGTTTAAAAATGGCTTTTATTCCATGACATTATAGGAAAGGCGCTCTTGGAGCCATCATTTAGTTATAAATGACGCTTGCACAACTGTTTTTTATTTCCATTTTGTTTCACTGACTGAGAATGTAAATTGAACTTTAGTGCTCTTGTGCTTTCTTCTGCCTCTTTGTAGAAATGTGTTCTGAATTAAAGCCCACGAATAAACCAGAGCAGGCCCAAATATTGCCCTTCAGCTTTTGAATAGCCTGAGAGCCAAAAAAAGATAGAGAATGTGGTTTTATGAGCCCCAGATGGCGTAGTGGGTGTCATGGATGTCTGTGTGCGGAGAGGTCAGGGGTTCAGTCTCCATCTGGAATTGCCTCAGAGCCACTTCACATTGCAGGAGTCAAGATGGGGCCTTGGGGGAGACACATGGCGCCTGCTCCACCTCACTACACGGTCAGGTCAGGGCCCAGTGCGCTGCCCACACCCTTGTTGCAGAACAGAACACTATGGTGAGAGACCTCCCCACAATCACCTGTCTCTACAGACTTTATCTTTGCTGCAAACGAACCCCAGATTAGCTTCTTCCCTGTTCATTGTTGGAACTCATAGCATCCTCTCGCTCACTCAGTCCTGAAGCAGATAGGAAGCTTATAGGGACATTTTCTGGTTGTCCCTGTGCTGTGGTCCTGGAGAGGGAATAACAAAAAGAAGTTTCTGAAACCATTTTCTGCTCCTCTCCAGAGCAGACATGAATCTAGACATGGTGGCATTTCATTTCACTTTTGAATAGTACTGATATGGTAAAATCATAATAGGTTTGTGGCCATGTTATTAATTCATGTATCTTTTTTCTTCCATTTTTTAAAATACTTTTTAAAATTGAGGTAGCATACATATAACATAAAATTTACCATCTTAACCATTTTAAGCATACAGTTCTGTGGCTTTAAGCATATTCACATTGCTATGCTACCATCACCATCATCCCTCTACAGAATATTTTGCATCTTGCAAAACTGGAACTCTGTTCCCATCAAACATTAGCTCCTCATCCCCACCTTCCCACAACCCCTGGCAATCTTGATTCATGAACTTTTGCTAGACTTTCAGGTATAAGCTGTAGGGTAACCATTTCCCTCTTTCTCCAGCAATCTGCATTTAGCCCACCCACAAGGAATCTCTTTCCTTTTGTTAAAGTTGGTGTCAGGGAAGTAGAGGGCAGGAGACTTCTCTGATGGGTATATGGGTGAAGCTGAGGGTACCTGGCTTATCCATGATTTTTGTAGGTAACAGGCTCCTCTGGTCTGGTCATTGGGTCTTCAGCCTTCTCAGGGGCTGTGGTCACTCATATCTGCCTATGACTGGATGGGGCTGGGGGAGAAAAAGCTCTGAGAAAGTAGAGAAAAAACCTTTTTCTCCAATCAGCTTTAACATAAGCAAAACTGATATATTGATCTCTGACTCTCTTATTTGTCAGTTGGTTCAGAACTTAAGAGAAGAAAAGAGGGGTGCTATCCATTGCCCCCAAACATCCACATGAGCTTATGAACATTGCGCATACCATAAGTTTTAAATTTCAAACTCACTTTAGTCAATTTGCATGCAAATCTTTGAAGAGTCCTTAATTCAACTTTCTGCTTAAGTTATATATCAGGCTTGGTGAGCAAGAGCCAGTTCCCTTATTAACAACTGGCACTTTCCTATTTTGCACAAGACAAACTAAATCTTGACCACCATTCTCCTGGCACTGCTGCAATTGCCCTTGGGAGAAGCAGCCAGGTGACGGATCATAAATCTGTGCCAGTTGTTGGAGAGAAGCTGCCCATGGGACTCATGATTTAGTGCTCAAGTGGGAGGAAACCATCCTCTCTGTTGTTGTTGCTTCTTTTCTTTACATTTTTTTATTTTGAAATAATTTTAGACTTACAGAAAAATTGTACAACAGGATGAAATGTTCTTGTATAACCTCGCCCAGATTCCTACCACAAGGATCCAACCCAGGAAATCTGCATTGATAGGGTGCTTATAAACAAACTACAGGCCTTATTTAGGTTTTGTCGATTTCCCCACTAATGTCTTTTTTCTGTTCCAGGATCTCTCCTTGCATTTGATCTTCTTCGTCCTGAGACAGTTCCTCAGTCTCCTCTGTCTTTCACGGCCTTCACACACTTTTGAAGAGCACTGATCAGTTATTTCTGTAGACTGTCTCTTGATTTGGATTTGTCTCATGTTGTCTCATGATCAAATTGAGGTTACACATTTTCAGCAAGAATACCACACCAGTGACGTTGTTCCTTTCTCGATGCAGTATGCTTCCTTGGTTTCATCATGTCTGTCTCTCTGACCCATGGTTGACGTTACCCTCAATCCTGTGGGTAAGGCTCTCTGTTGGGGTCTCCACTGTGTCTTTATTAGAAGTGGGACATTTTGAGATAATGAAAATATCTTGTTTCAATTCAAACTTTCCCAATAATTTTCTCGCCCATCGGTGGATCTTGCCTACAACAGTTATTACTTCAGTATCTGCCTAATGGTGATTTTCTATTTCCCTAAAACGAAGATTGCCTCTGACTTCAGAATTATTAGTTACCATTCCAACAGGTGTTCCATGCAAAAGTCACTATTTTTTCCCCTAATATCTTACTACAATATCCTATTAATTTCTCTTGATTGAATGATTAAATTTATCAGTTATAAAAAGTTTAGGATTCATGGGAAGTATTGCCTGTATTTTGAGTGAATCAAATAAGCACTTGACAAATTGTAGGGGCTCCTTAAATTCTAATTGCTGTCACTGTTCTCATCATTCAGGTGCAGTATAATTATGAATACGTCATTTCATAAAGATGTCAGCAGAAATTTATTCAGAAAGAATTCCTTATGTATAGAATCGTGAAGAATATCTACTCCACAGAATTATTTTACATGTATATATAATTATTATATGCAATAATAATAATTATTATTCTTTTGTTTTTATTCGTTAAGTGGACCATCTTTAAACATTTCTTCTTTAAAGACTGCTTTTCTACTCTGAACTAACTCTGTCACAAATTAATTTGGTACTACTTTTAAGTTTTAATAATTGGTTGGTTACCTCTGTGTAGCAGGATTAAGGGTGATTTTTATGCTTGATACTTTCCTGAACTTTTAAAATTTTTAGACAATAGACATGTATTTCTTATAATAAAATTTTATTTAAAATATTTTACACGTAATCCTTAAACCCCGCTTAATGAAGTAGAAATATCACTTTGTTGAAGAAACCTGATTCTGTTTCCCTTCCCATTCCTCATATCGAAATGTACAGTTCTTTTCCCTTGGGCACACACTCATTTGTTTATACATTAGAATGATGTTAGGGAGGTTATTTTGTTAGCTTGTAAAATACACACACTTTTATTCATAGTTCTTCTGAAAATAGTACCACCAGGAAAATGTGATCTGTTAAAATCTTCCCAATACAGTGAAGAATTTTAATTTACTTATGTTTTGGCTTTGAAAAACAAGGTTGCTTAAACAAATTCCCTCAAGACCTTGGAGTGTTATGGGCCAAGTACTGGATTAAATTAAACAAGCAGAGTTTCCTTACCCCAATGTAACTATGTAGGAGTATTAGCACTGCATTAAAATAGCATTTGTTCACCATGCTCTGTTAATACCTTGAATGGAATTTTAACATAAATGGGTTTAATTCAGAAAACTCTTTTTACAGAAATAAACCTTGGAAGCATTGTTATTCAAGAAAGCATTTAGAATAAAGCCACCCAGCCGGAATTCCAGTCGAGGTGGAATGAACTAAGTAAGCAGTCCTCTCTGACGGTTTAGGTAAAGCCCAGTAGAGGGGCAGTGAAGAGGCTGGCCCTAGGAAGAACCCCCAGCAGGGGCCCAAATGCCAGGGCCTCACAAATTCTGGTCCTGCAGCAGAGCTCATCTAAGTCCCCAAAGTGCTTATTTGCATAGAATAATAATAGTAATTCTATTTAAAATCTCCAGGCTGCTTACTTGCTTAGTGAAAGTTAATGACCCTACTCTGGGAGAAAGTTGGTGGGTAGGAGTGGGGCGGGGATAGAAAGAGAGTGTACAGACCCTCCCTTCCAAAGGGATCAGAATGCTCCACCCCAAAATATGCCACTTTGGCACAAGGATTAATTTGAGAAGAAGGCATCTGAGAAACAGCAGATTCAGGAAGGGCTCTCTGTACTCCTCCTTCCCACTTAAAAGCAGGTCATAAAATTTTCCATGTGAAAAGTGTCCTTCTTAGACCAAGAAGAGAACATTTTTATAACCTGAGACAGAGTCAACATCAAGATGGAGACCCACAAATAAACCTTCCTAAAAGAATGCTCATCTTCCATTAGTTTACTCCATATATTTATCTTCCCACAATTTAACACCCCTAGAAGCGTAAACCCCTTTTTCTTTGTCGTGTTTCCACAATTTATCGCTCTTTGTTAAAAAATGGTACCTAAGCTATCAAGCAAGGTGAATCACTTCTTTAGGGTTTTAATTTCTGTGAGGCTCCTCATATGGATATGAAATAAACTTTTTTCTCTAGTTAATGTCTTTTGTTAATGTCTCTAGTTAATGTCAGTTTAATTTGTAGGGCCCCTGGTACTGAACCCAGGAGGGAGAAGAAAATGGTTCTGTTAATACCTTAAATGGAATTTTAACCTAAATGGGTTTAATTCAGAAAACTCTTTTTACCACCTGTTGACTCTCCTTTTTCTAAACAATTAAAGCTCACTCAAGGGGCACCTGCAGCTCAGGGAAACTGCAGCTTTCTTTACTGTAAAAGTAAAAAGAAAAAAGTTGCATTTGTCAGTTTTTTTGGGGGGGAGTTTAAGATTGAGACTGGTGGTTTGTTTGGTAAATTAACCTTGCTTGGGATGATGAGCCCCTTTGGGAATCTGATGACAGCTGTGGGCTCTCTTCCCAGAAGAAAGTCCACAGGTGGCCAATTGTATAATGAGGGTGGGCGGTCTCTCCTGACAATCTCCAAAGGTGTTTCTTGATAATTTATGGGAGATGATCAGGGAGCACAGCCTGGGGTATTGTGGGGTGGGGACACCTCAGGTCTGGATCTATGGCTTCTCTCCCCTGGTGAGGGTCCCAATCAGTAGTTCTGCAGAAACTTGAGATGTCCTTGCAATGGCTAAAGTGTGGTTATTAGCCCTTTTCAGTGATCTTCTGAAAACCAGGTTAATCCTCGTCTAAACGTTTTTTTTTGTTTGTTTGTTTGTTTTTAATTTAACTGAATGGTTGCGAGTACTTCTCCTAGTAGACAAAGAAGTCGATATTTCAGCTTTACCTTGCTTGCCTATTCCAAGATGTCTTGGAAATGTCCCGGTTCCCTTTGTTTCTCAGTTTTTCTAATGTAAATGGGGGTAGCAATAGTATCTATCACATAGAGTTGTCGTATGGATTAGATGTGTGAAACTTTCAAAACTGCCCCTGGTGCTCCATAAGTGTTTTCTAAGTATCATTAATTCAGTGATTAATGGTCTCATAATTTCTAAAGTTCCCTCCTGCTCTAAGAATCCACAAATCTTAGTAACAAAAACACTATCTTCATATATTAATCTGCTCTACTATTGATATGTTTTATTCCACTTAAGCCCAGAACAATCCTGTGAGTTGGGTTATATTCCCCAGTTAGGCAGAGAGGAGACCGAGGTTGAGTAACTTGCCTGAGATCACACAGCGGTGGAGCCAGTCCTGAAGCTGAGGTGGCCAGAATGCAACCCTCTCTCCCCCAAGTCACAGTCAGAGACTTCATTTGCAACATAGAGAACAAGGGGTACACATGAAAGCTTACAGTCAGTAAGGGTCAGTAAGGAAAGAGACAAAGAAATCAAAGTATTTAAAATTAATGGACAGTTCCTAGAAGAAAACCCCAGAAAAGTGCAAATACAATGACAATGAGATACCAAATCCATTAGAAGTGCTGTGAGGACAGATGGAAATGGAGACTCTCCAATATGGGTGATTGATAGTCTTTCTGAGCTCCAAAGGTATTCTTCTTCTATCTTCTAACTGCCCACATTGCTGCTGAAAATTCCTATGCTGCTATTATTTCTGATTTTGTGTGTGTATTAATTAAGGTGCTTTGAGTAGCAATTGACTATAGGGGAGGAAAAACTTTTTCTCTACCCTCTTAGGTTCCATAGCTGTGATTTGCAAATTAAACTGACAAAAGATAGATTAATGGGAGAAAAGGCATCCACATTTTATTTGATATGAATTTAGTTTGTATGTGTACACAGAGGCCTTCATAGTAAAGAAGACACAAAGAGACAGACCTGAATCTTATATATCATTTTAGGAAAGGACAGAGGTTTGGGCTTCTAGGGGTAGTAACTTATGGGAAAGTAAATATATCAGAGAAAGTAATGGAAGATAAAGTTTATTCAGTAAGGTTTGTTTATGTAGACTCATCTCAGTACATTTCCATCTCCAGTGATAAAGGTTATTTTTCCCTTCCTGGTATTGGAGAATGGGGGACACCTTCATAAAGGAAATTTATGCCTTGTTTTTAGGCCAGTAAGAGGAGGGTAGAAAGCTTTTCCTACAGGTCTGCTCCTTCTTAGTTGCCTTCAGTTCAAAGTAATATAAATATCAAAGTGGTATATTTTGGGATATTACATTCTGATCCTCCCCAGAACATAGTATCTGTCTAAAACCAGCATGAATAGATCAATCCCTTAACGGGAGGACTGGAAGTAAGTAATCCCAAGGTTGGGTTGGCACCTCCTCACACTCATTAAGGGCCCAGGCTTATTCTGGCTCTCTATTCCTCAAACCTCAGTGAGTTAGCAATGGTGTTCCACACCACATCCAGCCCAGGAACTAGTCTAGAGGCCCTAGATGACCCTGTCTGGCCTGGTTATGATTCTCACATCCCCTGGGAGGAGCCATACTGCAGGCTTCCTAACCGGGTTCTAAGAAGCCAGAAAGGGGAAAAAGAGTTAGGCAGACATTAACAGTGTCTGTCACAATAGAAGATCTGTATTTTTTCCTCACTAAAATTTAATCAATCTCTCTGGAGTTTTGGGTGAAAGTAGGTAGGTAACTCTAACCCCCATATTCTTTAATTCAGCATTGGCTAGAACATTTGCCTGAAGTGGAAGCATTCAATGAAAAAACGCTGAGAGGATGAGAATCTGTTATAACAGGTGCTTTTAAAAGAACGACTCAGAGCTAAATATCAGACACTTTTTTAGATTGATAAGGAAATGTTCATTAACCAACCTGTTAAAACACATGTGTTCTCTATCTCACCATTAAAAAAGTAAGCTCTGGCTCAGTCATTTTGATAAGAAATGTAGGAGCTTTTATGTAATGTCGATAGTGTTGTGTTAACAGTTCCATGGATTATTTTCTTGTAACCTTGGGACTAGAGTATGTTTATCATGAGATAGTCCATGTTTTTAGACTATTTGATATAGACAACTGGGTTTGTTCACTTGAAGTTGTAAACTATATTCCTTATTAAAATCTGACTTTATTCACTGACTGTGGTGACTCACTCTAATTTCACTTTCCTCTGATTAACTCAGCCTCTGTCAAGTGACAAAATTAGAAACACAGCTCAAGGCACAGCTTTTTATGAATATGTACTTATAAATAAATAACATGACTCTAACAGATTAACTTTGAAACATGATTCAGAAACTCAATTTGTTGTGATATTTGAAATTTCATAGTGATGTTCTTTGCTATGGGTCTTTTAAACTCCTTTTCTGAGGGATTCTATGCGCTTTTCTAGTATGAAAACTCATGTCTCAAGTTCTGGGAAATTTCCACAGATTAATTTTTGAAGAGTGAGAAGCCTGGATTATTTATTAATTTATCCATTAACCATTCTAGAAGAGTCAACATCTAATTAATATTTTGGTTAGTTAAGCTTTAGTTAATTTAAATTTTTTTTCTATTCTTTCTTTCTATACCTTTAGTTAATTAGATTGCACCTCCTAGACTGATTCTCTCATTTCTTATATTTTCTCATATATGTTTCTATTTCTCCATCTCTCTTACCCTGATATTTTCTTAACTTTATCTTCCACCCTACCTACTGAACTTGTAAAACTTAATTTAGATTATTTTTGGTCTCTGATGATTATTCTCAACTCAGGAATGCAAAATTTTCTCACTTTTTCTGATATCTAACCACAAAAGGGTGTGTGTGTACATGTGAATAATTCTTTACCTAAATTATCTATTTTGTCTGTTTATTTGTTTTGGTCCCTCTCACGATGGGAACACTTGTCTCACTGTCATATTGAGAGTCAGGTGCTAAGAAGTTGGCTGTGTGTGCACGAGGGGACCTTGGGACCTGGTGGTCCCCACTCAGTCTGTGTGACAAGGGGCCAATTTTGTCACTTCACATATCAGTACCTAGAGGTTTTGTCTCCAAAGAGGGCTCTTGGAGAGGGAAGTGCTGCCTGCCAGAATTCTAGAAGCAAGATAGGGCGAAGGCACCTGACAAACAAGCCATACAGTTCCGCCTTCAAGGAAGAACTTGTCACCCTCAACTGTCAGCTCCTTCAGGGGCAGCCTCAGTGTAGGGAGCCGCTTCCCTTGGTGCACCCTCTCCAGGCAGCCCGTTCTATGCCTGATCAAGGTGAACACCTGCCGTCTGTGTCTGACCTTGAACTTGAGCAGCTGACAGCTCGAGGTCCCCCAAAGCCCTTGGTTTAACTCTCTGCCAAAAGTGACCAGAGTCACTCTGGGGACTCAGTAAATGCTTTCTCTTTTGCAATACCTGTAATAGTTAATGCAGCAGACCCTGTCGATGCCACATTCCCACAGAGCTCATGTCTGAGGATCTGTGACCTTCACTGCCTGTGCCTGTGGCCACAGAAGCATGTGCATGGTGGACAACAATGTGCCTGCAGCCGCCCTCATCCACAGTGGGCAAGAGTGGGAATAACTAGCCAGTGACTGACTCTGCAACAAGACTAAGCCTCAGCTGCCCGCAGGGGACCTCTCACTGATACCAGTCGCTGGAGCAACATCTGTGCCTCCTGCTCCCTTGCAGGTGCTTCCTGGGATTGCCTCCCAGATCAACTGCTGTGACTTTAATCCTCCTCTCACTCAGGGTCTACTTCTGAGGAAGCCCAAATTTAGACACAATCAGTCAGGAGACATTCAGCTAGCACCATGCTAGACCAGCTGTCTGCTGAATTGGGTCAGTGCTGCTGCCCTAAGTAGCTGGATAGCCTGCCTCTCACTCTGTACTGTGAAGTTGGTGTCTCTCCTCATTTCACAGAAGGGGAATTGAGGCTCAAAACATTGTCTGAGGCCACACAGCTAAGAAACTTGGAGGCCTTTGCTGAAATTTTGTCTTCTTGACTCTAAATTACTATGTTCTTAACAAGAAAGAGTCACTTTGCCTGCACAAGAACTTGATGAAAAGTGATTCAGAGAGAATGGCTACAGGAATATCAATAATGTTCCCAAGATTATATATACCTACTCACTAACAAGTAAATTAGTTTCTCTCACTTTGTGATTTATGAGTCATTTCTGATACATGAAAGAAAAAAACCAAACACCATAATTTGAAGGGAAAAAATTCCAAATTTAAAAGTAAAATGTAGTGAATGGGACAGAAAGCATGCTACAGTTTAGTGGAACAAAGGAAAGCCATGTTGGGTTAGAATTCAAGGGAGATTCAAGGGCCCTCTTGGAAATTATTGTTTTCTAGGGATTTTATAATCCAGGGCTATTTTTAGCCCATTTTGGATTGCTGTGGTAGAGGGAAAAGTATAGCAAGTGAGGTGAATAAGAATGAAGGGGAGGGTCTGGGCAACATCCTGGTTGTGAGACCAGAGATAAGTTAGTATCTGTCTCTGTTTTCTCATCTCTAAGTAGATTTTGTGGGGGTTTAAATGAGATGCAATTTCTTAGAGAGCTTTGAGACATAAGACTACAGATGCTAACATTCTATACCCATGGGTGGTTTTAAGCTAAGTCTTGGGGAGAAGAGTAAGTGAGATCCAATTGGGTAAGCCTGATATGTGAGTGTACAAATGAAGAATTGTTTTCCACATCTTCTTGATACAGAATCTCTTCCCAAAACATTTGTTATTAAGCTCTTTCCAAATACGAAAGATCATCAAAATTCCCTATTCATCATCGAAATATAAATGCACTTAGAATTAGGTTTCTATGACATTGTTTAAGAAATGGTTGTATGATTATTTCTGAAACAACAAAAAAGAGGGAATACAGAGAACTGGTGAACTCTTTGGATGTGAAAATGTTCTTTTTATTCTTTCTCTTTTAACTGACTCTCTGACCCTAAAAAATTAACTTTCAAATACAAATATTTCTGAAGTCAGAAAATTATACATCTTAGCTGCTAACAACTGAGTTTATACCCAATTTTACACCTCCTTGTTTGACAACAGTTAGGATGGAGTGAAAGTTTGATTTTGAATTCTGCCCACTGAAAATGCAAAGGGAGTGAAGCCCGTAGGACAAAATGCAGGAGGCCACAAAGCTGCCCTCAGACCTCCCAGAGCATGCTCATATGTTGATGTAGGTTGTTTTGGAGTAATTTTCCATTCATTTAATAATTGTTCATTGGAGAACCTATTTAGTGTCACTTATGCTTCAGAGGGAAGAAATTAAATAGTAATAAAGTGCTCCAGGTTTAATTTACCTTTGGCATGAAAACCATCAATATTGATGAAGCATAAAAAGTGACATTCTAAAAGCTTATTAAAATGGGGTACTGAAACAACCAAGTTAAGAATTAATATAAAAGTTTACTTCTAAGTATTTAGAACTCATATTCATTTCCCATATCATCTCAGGATATAAGGTCTGTCTGCAGTAGCAACTTCATAGAGGGGTGGATACCAGCACCCACAACCTAATTTAAAATAATCAAGTCCAGATACTGTTGTCAAAAAAGGGGTTTGCACCATTCACAGTCATGACCTGGATCATATTTCAAAAGTGTCAAATCAAAGCTGTCCCATAAAAACCTGATTTATTAATGAATTCCTTATGTATTTCATCTCTTGCATACAAAAAATGAGGTATCGTTGGGAAGTTAAATTCAGATTTACAAAAACAAAACCTGTGGTATGATCCTTTGTGAAACACCCCACACATTGATCTTCTCATGTAGAGTTATTTACCACTTTATTAGGATGCTTTCATTTAAAGAGCTACATCTGAGAGGTATCATAATATTTACTGAGAAAAGGGAGCATGTGCTGAAGGAAATCTCAACATTTAAGTCTTTTAAAAAAAATGCTGACATTCTGTCATGTTAATCTGATGTTATTAAAATCAAAAATTTAAAAAAATTGTCATTTTTACATGTCAAATACTGGTCTCTTTCCTGAGAAAGCTTCCAGCTAAAGATATCAAGTCCTGACTTATGTTAAGTGTGTCTGGGTACAAAATAGCAAAGTTTTCTTCTTTTTGGAAAATAGAGAAGAATGATCCTCAAGGTGACTATATAAATACATATATACAGATAGAAACACAGACAGATAGACAAATGGACAGATGGATAGATAGATATAAGTAGATAGTAGTGTTACCAGCTTTTGGAAAACAGTAATCTCTTACCTGCAGACTACAAGTTCGATGTGGTCTATTCTCAGAATGATGGAGCCTAAAAGCACTGAGAAGTACTTGTCTAAGAATTCAGGAATATGGGGTTCTTTAGGCATTTAGGATACTGAAATTAAAGTATGAAAACTGTTCACTTATTCATTTAACCAATGGACAATGATAAAAGATTCTGAAAGTTGAAAAGAATAAGGTGGACTGGTTAGAGACCTCGGGATTTGAGAAATGATGATGTGGTGAGTTCTTTTATTTCCCATATGCCCCATATGGGTGCTAGAGTAGCCAGAAACCTGGAACCACCAATGGCCACAGATAAACAAACAAACAAACAAACAAACAAACAAACAAACAAACAAACAGGAAAGGCCTGGTCAAAGAACTAGAAAAGGAGAAACCTAACCGAGCCCACTTTACAAGGGGGCACAGCAGGGACAAGATTTGCCTTCAAAGCCCTGCTAGGCTGACCCAACCCCTACTCCATACCTGAGCACTAGTAAGTGGGCTGATCCACTGAGGGGCAGCATCAACACAGCCTAGATTCTCTCTGCCCTTCACCCAGTGGCATGAAAAGACACAGGCCTATTGGCTTCAGTCCCTCCCAATTCCCATGGCAGAAGGTAGACTTAAAGCATCAGGTGGCCCAGAGAAACAACTTCTACCCCTTCAGGCATCACCAGCAGGGACTGAGCAAGAGCCCCACAAATACCAGAATATGAGTCAGACCAGAGTAGAACTTCAAGGACTCTTAAAACTAAATTGTCATTGGAACTACAGCTCACATAAATAGACCAGAACTTAGACATTAAACTTAAAAAGAGTGACTGCCTGCTAAAGCAGAAGATTGAAATAGCATTAAGAGTTTCCTAAATAATAACAAGAAAGTCCAGGATACAACAAAAATCCACTTGTCATACTGAGAGCTAGGAAAATATTTTTAATGAGGAAAAAAATCAGTTAATGCCAATGCTGAAATTAATATCATATTGAAATTACATGACAAAGATTTTAAAACAATTGCATTAAGAATTTGTCAACAAGCAATTACAAATTCCCTTGAAACAAATTAAAAAATAGAAAATCTCAACAAAGGAATAAAAATTATAAAAAAGAGCCATATGGAAATTATAGAACTGAAAAATACAATAACTAAAATTTTAAAAATTCACTGCATGGACTTAATAGTAGAGTGGACATGACAGTGAATAGACTCCATGGACCTGAATACAGATCAACAGAGCTTATTCAATTTAAACAAAACAGAAAATAATAAACTAAAAAAAAAAATAAACAAAACTTTAGGAGTCTGAGAAACATATCTACTAAATATCAGAAATAGCTAACATTCTATCATTGGAATCCCAGAGGAAAAAAGAAAGAGAGTGTGGCTAAAAAAATTCTCAAAGAAATAATGTTGACAACTTCCTAAATTTGGCCAAAGACATAAAAGTACAGATTCAAGAGCTGAGTGAAATCCAAATAGGATAAACTCAAAGAAATCTAAAGAAAGACACATCATCATTAAACTTCTGAAAAACTA
>NW_011889250.1:839908-842552 GCF_000151845.1 Pteropus vampyrus
CTCAGGAGGAATGAAACCTGCCAATACCTTGATCTTGAACTTCCAGCCTCCAAAACTGTGAGAAATAAATTTCTATTGTTTAAGCTGCCTAGTCTATAGTATTTGTTGTGGTAGCCTTAGAAGACAAGTGATGGGACCTTCAGAAAGGAAAAGAACAATGAAATGATGATATATAGAGCTGAACATAACAGGCTATTCTTCACCATTATAGTTTCTTTAATTATACTTTGTGTTTGAAGCCAAAATTACAACACCATTTAATATTGTGCTTAATGTATGTAATGGAAACACTTAAGAGAAAAAAATTGTATTTTAAAATTGGGAAGAGTAAAGGGATCTAAATGGAAGTGTTTTCTACTCAAAGGAGTGAAACCCTGACACTGTAGGTGGTGATAAATTACAGAGGCATCAGGAAATACCCACAGCAACAACCAAAAAAACTATACAAAGCAGTGTACGAAAAATTATTCAATAAAAAAGAATCTAATGCTAAAAACGTTCAAGTAACTCACAAGAAAGGAAAAAGGGAAAAAACTCGGAAAAATGAGAAACAAGGGGACAGCTAGAAAACAAGTACTAAAATGGATTTAAGCTCTAACATGACAATAACTAATTTAAATGTAAGTAGTATAAATACACCAATTAAAAAATAGAAGTCAATTATTTGTCAGTAAAGTTAAAAAACTAAAAATAAAAAAAGATAAAGTGGATAACACACATGAATGATTATATGCAGTCTATAAGAAAATAACTTCAAAAGTAACAGCATTAGATAAGTAGAAAATATAAGGATGGAAAATATATGTCATTGAAATATGAATTAGAAAAAAGCAAGAGAGACTTAATAATAACATCTAATAAAATAAACTTCAGAGCAAAAAAAATTGTTAGGAACAAAAGTGGATATAATAAAGGATCAATCAATCCACCAAGATATAGCAAATGCACAGTTTGCGGGCAACGCATAACAGAGTTTCAAAATACATGAAGCAAAAACTGATTAAGATGAAAAGAGAAATAGACAAATTCACAATCGTAGTCAAGGATCTCAAAAGTGAACTAAAAACAATTGATAGAACTACTAGAGATAAAATCAGCAAGGATATAGAGGAATGAACAAATACCACCAGCCTACTGGATTTGATATTTATAGAATACTCCAACCAACAAAAGCAGAATACACATTCCACTCAAGTTATCATGGAACACTCATCATGAAGACCATGTCCTAGGTCATACAACAAACTATAATCAATTTAAAAGAATTTAAATAATACAGAATATACTTTCTGACCATGATGAAATTAAATTACAAATCAATAACTGAAAGACAACCAAAAAATCTCCAAATAATTGGAAATTAAACAAAACACTTTTATTTTTATTTTTTTAAATTTATTTATTTTTATTATGGTAACATTGGTTAATGAAATCTAGTAAGTTTCAGGTGTACAATTCAACAGTAAGACATATATATATATCTTCTGCCTCATCTACCGCCCCCTTCTTCCCCCACCCCTTACCCTCCGGTAATCACTAGTCTATTTTCCATGCCCGGAAGTCTCTGTTTATTTGTCCTGTTTGCTTGTTGCTTTTAGGTTTATATCCTACGTATTAGCAATATTAAGTGGTTTTCAACTTTTTCTGTCTGGCTTATTTCGCTTAGCATGGTTATCTCGAGGTCCATCCATGTTGTCGCAAATAGCAGTATGTCATCTCTTCTTATGGCTTAGTAATGTTCCATTGTATATATGTACCACAGCTTCTTTAGCCATCTATTGTAGGATACTTCAGTTGCTTGATGTCCTAGCCACCATGAATAATGCTGCTATGAACATCAGTGTGCAAATATCTTTACGGATATGAGTTTTCAAGTCTTTGGGGTAAATACCCAGAAGAGGGATTGCTGGATCATATGGTAGGTCAATTCTTAGTTTTTTGAGGAACCTCCATAGTGTTTTCCATAGTGGCTGTACAAATTTGCAGTCTCACCAGCAGTGTATGAGAATTCCTTATTCTCTGCATCCTCTCCAACAATTGTTATTATTTGTCATGTTGATAACAGCTATTCTGATAGGTGTGAGATGGTTTCATATTGTGGTTTTGATTTGCATTTCCCTAATAGCTAGCAATGTTGAGCATCTTTTCATATGTTTGTTGGTCATTTGCATGTCTTCTTGGGAGAAGTGTCTGTTCAGGTCCTCTGCCCACTTTTAGTTTGGATTGTTTGTTTTTTTGTTGTTATTGAGTTGTATGAGTTCTTTATATATTTGGATATTAGGCCCTTATTGAAGGCATTGCTTGTAAAATATTTTCCCATTCGGATGGTTGACTCTTTACCTCGATGACAGTTTCTTTTGCTGAGCAGAAGCCTTTTAGTTTGATGTAGTCCCATTTATTTATTTTTGCTTTTACTTCCCTTGCCTTTGAGGTCAAATTCATAAAAACCCTCTTTAAGTCCAAGGTCCTTGAGTTTAGTTCCTATGTTATCTTCTATGCATTTTATTGTTTCAGGTCTTATATTCAGGTCCTTAATCCATTTGAGTTAATTTTGGTGTGTGGTGATAGACAACAGTCTAGTTTCATTCTTTTGCAGGTGACCTTCCGGTTTTGCCAGCACCATTTATTGAAGAGGCTTTCTTTT
>NW_011889250.1:842602-846451 GCF_000151845.1 Pteropus vampyrus
TAGATAAGTAGAAAATATAAGGATGGAAAATATATGTCATTGAAATATGAATTAGAAAAAAGCAAGAGAGACTTAATAATAACATCTAATAAAATAAACTTCAGAGCAAAAAAAATTGTTAGGAACAAAAGTGGATATAATAAAGGATCAATCAATCCACCAAGATATAGCAAATGCACAGTTTGCGGGCAACGCATAACAGAGTTTCAAAATACATGAAGCAAAAACTGATTAAGATGAAAAGAGAAATAGACAAATTCACAATCGTAGTCAAGGATCTCAAAAGTGAACTAAAAACAATTGATAGAACTACTAGAGATAAAATCAGCAAGGATATAGAGGAATGAACAAATACCACCAGCCTACTGGATTTGATATTTATAGAATACTCCAACCAACAAAAGCAGAATACACATTCCACTCAAGTTATCATGGAACACTCATCATGAAGACCATGTCCTAGGTCATACAACAAACTATAATCAATTTAAAAGAATTTAAATAATACAGAATATACTTTCTGACCATGATGAAATTAAATTACAAATCAATAACTGAAAGACAACCAAAAAATCTCCAAATAATTGGAAATTAAACAAAACACTTTTATTTTTATTTTTTTAAATTTATTTATTTTTATTATGGTAACATTGGTTAATGAAATCTAGTAAGTTTCAGGTGTACAATTCAACAGTAAGACATATATATATATCTTCTGCCTCATCTACCGCCCCCTTCTTCCCCCACCCCTTACCCTCCGGTAATCACTAGTCTATTTTCCATGCCCGGAAGTCTCTGTTTATTTGTCCTGTTTGCTTGTTGCTTTTAGGTTTATATCCTACGTATTAGCAATATTAAGTGGTTTTCAACTTTTTCTGTCTGGCTTATTTCGCTTAGCATGGTTATCTCGAGGTCCATCCATGTTGTCGCAAATAGCAGTATGTCATCTCTTCTTATGGCTTAGTAATGTTCCATTGTATATATGTACCACAGCTTCTTTAGCCATCTATTGTAGGATACTTCAGTTGCTTGATGTCCTAGCCACCATGAATAATGCTGCTATGAACATCAGTGTGCAAATATCTTTACGGATATGAGTTTTCAAGTCTTTGGGGTAAATACCCAGAAGAGGGATTGCTGGATCATATGGTAGGTCAATTCTTAGTTTTTTGAGGAACCTCCATAGTGTTTTCCATAGTGGCTGTACAAATTTGCAGTCTCACCAGCAGTGTATGAGAATTCCTTATTCTCTGCATCCTCTCCAACAATTGTTATTATTTGTCATGTTGATAACAGCTATTCTGATAGGTGTGAGATGGTTTCATATTGTGGTTTTGATTTGCATTTCCCTAATAGCTAGCAATGTTGAGCATCTTTTCATATGTTTGTTGGTCATTTGCATGTCTTCTTGGGAGAAGTGTCTGTTCAGGTCCTCTGCCCACTTTTAGTTTGGATTGTTTGTTTTTTTGTTGTTATTGAGTTGTATGAGTTCTTTATATATTTGGATATTAGGCCCTTATTGAAGGCATTGCTTGTAAAATATTTTCCCATTCGGATGGTTGACTCTTTACCTCGATGACAGTTTCTTTTGCTGAGCAGAAGCCTTTTAGTTTGATGTAGTCCCATTTATTTATTTTTGCTTTTACTTCCCTTGCCTTTGAGGTCAAATTCATAAAAACCCTCTTTAAGTCCAAGGTCCTTGAGTTTAGTTCCTATGTTATCTTCTATGCATTTTATTGTTTCAGGTCTTATATTCAGGTCCTTAATCCATTTGAGTTAATTTTGGTGTGTGGTGATAGACAACAGTCTAGTTTCATTCTTTTGCAGGTGACCTTCCGGTTTTGCCAGCACCATTTATTGAAGAGGCTTTCTTTTTTCCACTGTATTTTTTGGCTCTTTTGTCTAGAATTATTTGCCCATATAAACATGGGTTTATTTCTAGACTTTCAAATCTGTTCTACTGGCTTGTGTTTCTGTTTTTCTGCCAATACAATGCTGTTTTGATTATTGTCACTTTGTGGTATAATTTGTACTCGGGCAGAGTGATGCCTCCAGCCTCATTCTTTTTTGTCAGGATAGCTTTGGCAATTTGGGGTCTTTTGTGCTTCCATACAAATCTGATGATTGTTGGTTCTATTTCTTTAAAAAATGCTGATGAGATTTTGATGGAGATTGCATTAAATCTGTATAATACTTTAGGTAATAAGGTCATTTAACTATGTTGATTCTTCTAATCTAAGAATACGGAATATCTTCCCATTTCTTTGTATCTTCTTCAAATTCTTTTAATAGGATCTTATAGTTTTCACATGTTTTGTTAGATTATTCCTAGATATTTTATTCTATTTGGTGTATTACAAAAGGAATTATTTTTTCCACTTTTTTTCTGATACTTCATTATTAGACTATAGGAACGCTATGGATTTTTGAACATTGATTTTGTATCCAGGAATTTTACTGTATTTGCTTGTTGTTTCTAGTAGTGTTCTTGTGGAGTCTTTAGGGTTTTCTATATAGAGAATCATGTCATCCACAAGTAATGACAGTTTGACTTCTTCATTTCCTATTTGGATGCCTTTTATATATTTCTCTTGTCTGATTGTACTTGCTAGGACCTCCAAATGTTATATCAAATTACAGTGGCTGTAGTAGACAGACTTGTCTTGTTCCTTATCTTAGAGAAAAGGTTTTTAGTTTTTTACCTTTAAGTATAATGTTGACTGAGGGTTTGTCAGATATGGCCTTTATTTTGTTAAGATACTTCCCTTCCATACCGATTTTGTTAAGTGTTTTGATCATAAATGGATGCTGTATCTTGTCAAAGGCTTTTTCTGCATCTATTGATATGATCATATGATTCTTATTTTCTAACTTGTTTATGTGGTATATCACATTAATTGATTTGCGTATGTTGAACCATCCCTGTACCCCTGGTATGAATTGATTGTGGTGTATGATCTTTTTAATATGTTGCTGTATTTGTTCGCTAGTATCTTATTTAGGATTTTTGCATCTGTGTTCATGAGGGATACTGGTTCATAGTTTCCTTTTTCTTTGTACCTTTATCAGGTTTTGGAATCAGGATATTATTGGGTTCATAAAATGAGTTAGGCAGTGTTGCCTCCTCTTCGATTTTTGGAAGAGTTTGAGGAGAAAAGGTATTGAATGTTCTTGAATGTTTGGTAGAATTCACTAGTAAAGCCATCTAGTCCTGAACTTTTACTTTTTGGTAGGTTTTTGATAATTGTTTCAATTTGCATACTGCTGATTGGTCTATTTAGATTTTCCATTCTTGATTCAGTCTAGGAAGGTTGTTTCTTTGTAAGTACTGGTTCATTTCTTCTAGGTTATTAAATTTGGTGTTATATACTTTTTCATAGTATTCTTGTATGAACCTTTGTATTTCTGCAGTGTCTGTCATCATTTCTCCTCTTTTATCTCTGATTTCATTTGTGTCCTCTTTTTTCTTTAGTGAGTCTAGCAAGGAGTTTGTTAATTATATTAACCTCAAAGAACCAGCTCTTTGTTGCATTTATTTTTTCCATTTTGTTTGTTTGTTTTGCTTTCAATATCATCTATTTCTGCTCTAATTTTGATTATTTCTTTCCTTCTGCTGACTTTAGGTTTCATTTGTTCTTCCTTTTCTAGTTTTTTAAGATTAAGCGTTAAGTTGTTTATTTGGGCTCGTTCTTGTTTTTGGAGTTAGGCCTGTCATGATATGAACTTTCTTCTTATGACCTCTTGCTGTCCCAAAAGTTTTGATATGTTGTAGTATCATTATCATTCATTTATATTTATCCCTTATCTCTCCTTTTATTTCTTCTCTGACCCAGTTATTCTTTTGTAACA
>NW_011889250.1:846501-919982 GCF_000151845.1 Pteropus vampyrus
TTTATGCATTTGTGGTTCTTCCTGCTTTCTTTTAACAGTTCATCTCCAGCTTCAAAGCATTATGATCAGAGATTATGGTTGATATGATTTCAACCCTCTTATATTTGTTAAAGCTATCTCCATGTCCCAGTATGTGGTCATTCCTAGAGAATGTTCCATGTGTACTAGAGAAGAATGTATAAGCAGCTGTTTTGGGATGGAAGGTTCTATAAATGTCAATTATGTCAGTTGGTCTAATATGTCATTTAAGGATGTTATTTCCTTATTGATTTTCTGTTTGGATGATCTGTCCATATCTACTATGATAGTGTTTTGGTCTGTTTCTCTCTTTAGCTCTGTTAGTAAATGCTTACATATTTCAGGGATTCCTGATTGGGAGCATAAATATTAATAAATATTATGTCTTCTGGGTACATGATTCCCTTTATCATTATGAAGTGTCCCTCAGTATCTTTCTTTACCTTTTTGATTTCGAAGTCGATTTCATCTGATATTAGTACCACTACTCCCGCTCTTCCCTGAATGTCATTTGCTTGAAATATCATTTTCCACCCTTTCACTTTGAGTCTATATTTGTCTTTGGAACTGAGGTGTGTCTTCTGGAGGCAGCAAATGGTTGGGTTTTGTTTTTTGATCCAATCCACAACTCTGTCCCTTTTTATTGGTGAGTTCGGTCCATTTACATTTAGGGTGATTATTGAATATGATATTTTCCTATAGCCATTTTATCTTTTGCTTTCTGGTAGGTTGGTGTTTCCAATGCTTCTTTGTCCATGTGTTTCTGTTTTTTTAAATTTTTGTTGTTTTTTTTTGTGTATTTTGCTTCTTGTCCTTCTGCTTTTAATGTTATACACTTCAGTTCTGAATCTTTGTCGTGTGGTTACCATTGCATATATGTAGAGGACTGTTATATATATGTATGTGTGTGTGTGTGTGTGTGTGTGTGTGTGTGTGTGTGTAGTAGTAGTAGTAGTAGTAGTAGTAGTAGTAGTAGTAGTCCATTTTCTTCTGCATGTGCCTTATCTCCATTCCCCTTTTCGAATTTGGATCTTTGAATCCTCCCCTTTTCTGTTATTCTTGTCCCTCTGTATGCTGAATGTTCATTTGTATCTGACAATAGCAAATCTCTTCTTATTGTTTAAGCTTATAATGCCTGTTCTTAATAAGAGTTGCACTCCTCTACTTCTATCTGCTAGTCGCCTTACTCATAGATATGTACTTTTTTTTGTCATTTTGTTTTAGGTGAGCTTAACCTTTTCAACATATCCTTTAATGCAGACCTCGTAGTGGAGAATGCCCTCAATATTTGTATGTCTGGAAAGGTCTTTATTTCTCCTTCATATCTAAAAGAGAGCTTTGCTGGATATATTATTTTTGGCTGGTAGTTTTTTTCACTTAATAGTTTGAATATTTGATTCTACTTCTTTCTTGCTTGTAGGGTTTGTGCTGAGAAGTCTGATGATAATCTAATGGATTTTCCTTTATAGGTTACCGTCATTTTTTCACTTGCTGCCCTGAGAATTCTTTAATATGATGTGTCTTGGAGAAGGCTTTTTTGGGTGAGATAATTGAGTGTTCTGTTGACTTCTTGAATTCCAAGTTCCAGCTCATTCCTTAGATTTGGGAAATGCTCATCCACTATTTGTCTAAAAATGCTTTCTAGTCTCTGCTCCTTTTCCTTGCCTTCGGTAATGCCCATTATTCTTATGCTTCCTTTCCTGGTGGTATGAGCTTGTTCTTGTACGTCTCTTTCATTATTTTTCATTCTTTGGTTTCTCTCTTCTTCTTTCTGATTTATTTCTAGATTTCTGTCGTCGATATTGCTGATCCTTTCCTCCATTTGGTTCATTCTATTTCCCAGGCTTGCTATTTCACTCTTCATCTCTCTCAATGTGTTCTCGATCACCAGAGGTTCGATTTGGTTTTTTTAAGGGTTACAATCTCTTTGCTAAAAAACTCATTCAGCTGATCTAGTTGTTTTTTCAATTCCTGGAATTGTTGATATGAATTATTTTGGATCTCACTGAGTTTTTTCAGAAAATCAGTTGATATGAATTATTTTGGATCTCACTGAGTTTTTTCTGAATTCTCTGTCATTTACGTCTCATATTTCTATGTCTTTAGGCTTATTTTCTGAAGATTTTTCTCTTTCTTTCTGAGGTTCTTTGTCACCTTGGTTGTTCATGGTGTTTAATGGACTATTTCTCTGCCAGGGCATTAATGGAAGTATATTCTGTCTTTTCTTTCCTAGGAATATTTATTATATAAAGATCTCTCTTTAGTCTGTGGTTAAGAAGGCAATTTTTTTTTTGTTTGTTTCCTATAGGTAGTGTCTAGGCCTCTTGGATCCTTGCTTTACATAAAGTCTTAAAAATGTCTTTTTTTTTCTTATAAATATTCAATCATGTTCAGTTTCTGTCAGTGTTAGTGACAGTTTCAGTAGCGTTTGCTCAGATTCCCCTGGGACTCTGCGGTGTTCGGTCTTGGAGGATATAGGGGGAGGTGCTCTCTGGGTTGAGGATGGGGGCTCAGCTCAGCCTCCTGTTTTGCAAATGTGGCTGATAATAATCAACTGTTGTTTCTCTGGCTGATAATAATCAACTGTTGTTTGTTGTCCTCACTCTTCTGCTTTCTGTTCTGATCCCTCAGCACTGCTGCTGCATGGAGCTCACAGGTCTCCCAGGCAGGGCTGTTCAGGAAACTTGCCAAAACTTCTCCTCTCCCCCATCTCCTACAGGGAGCTCCGGCTAGGAGAGGCAGCTTCTTTGTTTCTCCCAGTCTATTGCCTGACTATTGGGGTTGTGACTTGTGGTAGCTCGTATTTGCAGATCCCACATTCAGATGTGCTGGTATGCCAGTTGAGTGTTTTATTGTTGAATTTTAGATGTTCAGTTTATTGTTGTTTCAAGGGCTGATGAGGAAAGATTTCGGCGGTGAGACACCCAGTTGAAAAATCGCATGAGGAGCTGACATGAGGACTAGACTGCAAGTCTTTATTATGGGGACAGCTTGACTTTATGTAGGTACAAGAACAATAGTGGCATTTGGCCACACATGTGGGGTATAGCAAGCTGATTCATTTTTACATAAGCTGAGCACAGGTACACTACAGTGTCTTATGTGACATGCTAGATCTGGGGTCATGTCCTTAGCTGTGATCCTGAATTGCATCAGCCAGGCCTTGCCCTGGGACCCACAGATGCCCACTACCATTGTCACCATTTAATATTGTTCTGGAGATCCTGGACAATGCTGTAACAAAAGAAAAGTAAGAGGTATAATGAACATCTATCTAGGAGAAAAAAACACAAAAGGACCAACAAACAATTAGAACATATACATGAGTTCAGCAAGTTTTCCCGATCAACTTAAAAATATCAATGACCTTTCTCTACACCTGTAGTAACTGACTATAAATATAATAATAGATACCAACTACAATAACTAAAAGTATAAAATATTGAGGAATTACCCAAGAATCCAAAATCCCTCTATGGGAAAACTCAAAAAGTCTAATAATGGAGACCAAAAGTCTGAATAAATACAAAGACACCCCAAATTCTTAGGACAATTTAGTATTACAAGTAGTGATTTTTCCTAAATTAATCTATGAATGAAATGCAATACCAGTCAAAATTCCAGTTGGATATTTTTGAGGAACTCACTAAATTTATTTTTAAAATATATATGAAAGAATAAAAATCTATGAATAGTAAAGTCAATTTTAGAGAAAACAAAAGGGGAGAGTGTGTCCTTCCAGATTTAAGACATACTAAAATTTTTGTAAAGACATAGTAAACTTGGCACAAAAACAGATGAATAGACCAAGGGAACATGATAGCTTAGAGACCGACCCATGTTTGTATAAGACAATATAAGATAAATTATAAAAAATAATGGGGAAACAATAATTTATTTAGTGAGTGATTTGGGGAAAGTCTCACTATATAAAAAGAGTAAAAATAAAATTGGATACTTACCTCATCCCAGATATAGGAGTAGACTCTAGATGGGTTGAAAACCAAAATGTGAAAGATAAATATCTGAAATCAGCAGAGAGCTAAGAGTGCTGAAAAGTCCTTAAACAAAACTTCAAAAGCACAAACTGTAAGGAAAAAATATCAATGGTTCTCATCACATAAAAATTCAGGCTAGTGTTCAATGAGACAGCTAAGATAAAGAGACAGATATTTAACAATGCAATTGCATGAAACTATAAGGGGTTATGACCTAGTGTAATCCAGGACCCCCTAGAAAAGTAAACAAGTGAAGGGTGGAATTCAAATAGAAAAATGGGGAAAGACTACGTACAAAATATTTTCAGAATAGGAGATCCTAATTACTGCTTGAGGTTGATAACCAAGGAAATAGGGGAATGATATTATTTAGACAAATGTTTGGTTCTCCAGGAGAAATAAGGAGAAAATGATTTAAGGGGTTGCTTCTTGAGATGCATGCGCTGAAGGTAGGAACAGTTGGGGTGGAAATCCTTCAATACGATTTAATTTCTTAACCATTTGCACATATTACTTTGTTGATATTTTTAAATTAAAAAAAAAAAGCACTAATGTCAAATGGCCTTATTTATATCTAAAAGTCCCTTGGTCTTTTAAAAAGTTAAAAAACATATCTTACTTAAGAGTCACCCAGTAATAATTACACCTGACCCTTGAACAACACAGGTTTAAACTGTGAGGGTCCACTTATATGTGAATTTCAAACGTCAACTATATTTTTCATCTGCAGGTGGGAACCCTTGGATGAGAATCCAAATATTGAAGGGACAACTGTAAGTTATACAAAGATTTCCGACTTTGTGGGGGTTGGCACCCCCAAACCCCACATTGTTCAAGGGTCAACTGTATATTGTAAATATTGCATAAGAATGAAAATTTAAAAATATAACTCCAAAAATGATGGCAACATATTATTCACAAAATAGAAGGATTCGAATAGTTATGGATAAGTGTTTGACAAATAAAAAACAGATCTAATAAATCTTATACCAATTAAATATGTTCCAGTTACTCTACAAGGCTTTTTTAAAAGCAGATTATAATATAAAAACACATTAAACAGAAAAGTTAGATTAAGAATGCAATAGACATGAAATATAACAGTGAAAGAGTGCATAGAATATAACCCAATACACTTTTATTTCTAAAGTGCTTTATAGTTTCCAAAGCATTTTTCTTTTAAATATGAATTTCATTTTTTAAAAAAACTGAAGCAAGTTTATTACTGAATTCTCAAGTAATGTCAGAAAATAATAAAGAAACTGCCATTTCCCAAAATTCAAGCACCTGGAAATAACTACCACTGACATTAGCTGAACATCAATCCGGATATCTTACTTTGGAGACAGATGTATATCACAGATAGACAGCTAACAATTTCAGGGTTCTTAGATATATATAATCAACAGAGAGAGAGATAGCACATTGAAAATGTGATCTTGCACCAGAGGCTCTGTGATTTGGTGGGCAGGCACATAGATGTGGAGCCAAACCGCATGGGTTCTTATCCAGATTCTACCTCTCACTGGCTGCATGATGTTGAACAAGTCACCTCTCTGTGCCTTAGTTTTCTCGACCATAAAATGTAGATATCAATAGTACCAACCTCACATGATTTTCGTGAGGATTAAAAAGTGCTCAGAACAGCATCTGGTACATTGTAAGCCTTCAATCAAGGAACATTTTTTACCTGGGTCTGATTTGAGGTGAAAAGGCATAGAAGGAACATAGGCAGGTGAGGGTAAGGATAGGAGGAAGGGCCTTTGCTGGTCTGAGCTCTGAGCACTCTTGCCATTTTGTCAGAGGTTCTAAGTAGAGGTTTATCTATCATTTGGGGAGGTGTTCTACTCTTCCAGGTCCCAGGCCGCTCCCTAAGGCTTTCAGGGAGCCTGTGAATGGGATGTCTCTTGTCTCTTCTAAAGCCCATTGTGAGTGGTTGAGGATGTTTGACAGATAATTGGGGGAGAATGTTTTAATTTCTTTGCTGGCTTTTACCTATATTTTCACCTTCTCCCCTTTTCATTTCATTCCCAGAATCGGCGGTCTCCTAGCACCCATTGCATCATCTGGTCCTAGAATCATGGTGAGGAAGGCAGGCCATGTACAACTGTTCCCATATTATTAACGAGAAATTAGCTGTCATGGAGGTAAATCCATGTGCTCAGGGCTGTATAGCAACTATGAGGAAGAGCTGGCATTGTGAGTCGATACCAAGAGCACATTGCTCTTGTCCTAGACATCTCCTTGCTCAGTGTCTGTGAGGGTCAGGTCCCATTGGTGCTGGGAGGACAAATATAAATAAATATAACCCTTCTACCCCCATGGACTTTCTACCCTAGTCTGTTTAGAAGGGGTTTCCATCCACATAGCTGGTGGCAGCATTGGACCTTTGTACCTGAGAGAGTTAATCTCCTCATCAACATGTTTGAAGGAGATACAGTGCAGATACACCATGTTGATTTTAAAATATGATAAGCTGATTCTAACATTCCTCTAGAAGAGAAAAAGTATAAGGATGACTGAGAACACTGTAAAAAAGAGAAGGATGGGACACTTATCCTATCAGATACAAAAATATATAGAAATTTATAATAGTTGGGAAATTTTAGTATTGGCCAAGAGAAGTCAAATAGCTAACCAAGTGATGATGAATCCATAGGAAGAAGTATTTAAAGGGGAAGGAATCCATAGGAAGAAGTATTTAAAGGGGAAAGAATAGCCTTCTTATGGTTCTGGGTGGGAACACCTTTATAAGCAGGACAAAACTTTCAGGCCGTAATGAAAGAGAGTGGCAGATTTGACAACAGAAAAATTTGAAGCAGTTGTAAAGAGAAAGATAATAAGCTCAAGAACAGAAAGAAGAAAAATATATTTGTGATATACAGACGTACCTCATTTTATTGCATTTTACAAATATTGTGCTTTTTACAAATCGAAGGTTTGTGGCAACCTTGTGTTGAACGAGTCTAACAGTGCCATTTTCCCAAAAAGCTCAGATGATGGTTAGCATTTTTTAATTGACGCGTGTACATTTTTTTAGATATAATGCTATTGAACACTTAATAGACTGCAGTATAGTATAAAGGTAACTTTTATATGCACTAGAAAACCAAAAAAATTCATGTGACTTGCTTTATTGTAATATTAACTTTATTGTGGTGGTCTGGAACCGAGGTATGCCTATAGATACCTGATAAAATATTTTTTGGTATCTATCAAAAGAAAGTCTTTGTAAACTCTTAGACTCAGATTCCAATTCTAGAAATCCACATCACAGAAACTCCTGCAGAGGCAAGCAAAATTACATGTTTAAGGATGTTCACTCCTGCATTTTTTGTTATAGGAAAAAAATAAGAAGCTTCAATGTCTACCAAAAAATTGGTCGAATAAATTGTAACACATTCAAACTACAGAATATTTAGCATGGAATAAAAGGAATGTTAAGTCAGAGCAATGCAATTGTTCTGTTTTTGTGTTTTAAAAAATCCATTTGAGAATATAGGTACACGTATAAATGCTTCTAAACCATTCTTGGGGGAACTCCAACAAACTGTGAAGAGAGATACCCTTGGGAAGGGAGTGGAATGGCATAGAAATAGGATTTTCAAGTTTTATTTTTCATGCCTTCTTATTGTTTGGATGTTTAATATGAATGTTTATCATTCATATAATTTAAAAAATATAAGCAATAGGAAAGCAAGTCTCCTTTGTCACCAGGGGTGAATAAGAACCTTGCGCCTTTATCTTAAGCTGAGAGTAAAACAAGCCAGAGGTCACCCAGGAGTTAGGGGACTGGAAACAGACATGTTGGAGCCCGGGGGCCACGCACACTCACAAGTCCCTTTCATGCTCAGCAGAGATTATGGGTTGTCAAGGACAGTATCAGGTTGCTCAGAGAAAGCCATCTATGATGGGGACCCAGGCCTGCCTGTGTGGAGGCAGCCTTTAGGGAGTCCTGGACTCCAGACCTCACTTCCTAGCTTGGAGCTTGTGAACTGAGAAAGAGCTGAGTTGTAAATACTTCTTATCTGGAAGGAGCTGGGAAAGCGATCAACACATCACATTTTCCCCTTTCTCTTTTAGGGGCATTGGCTGACGATGCACTGGTGCCTGAAGACACATGCTAAGAATTGTTGACTTCAGCTGTAGCCCTCTGTGTGGGAGGCAGAAGGGTGGGCTTGGAATTTATCGTCAGGAGGTCTGGATTCTCAACACAACATCCAGGAAGCTGGTTCTAAGGCATGCATGTAAATTAAAGGGAATGGAAATATTATTTTTCTTGGAAGTCTTCAGTATTTGGGGTGGCTTCTGTAGAGCACTGAAGGAAAAATCATGAACCTGAATGTCATGGAAGTCACATGAGAGGAGAATGACTTCCTCCTGGGTCCCATAGGAGGTAAGCGATCTGTAGTTCTGTATGGAGTTCTTTTTGCCAACTTGTCTCTGTCATGTTATTATCATTAAAAGTGACAACATATAATAAGTATTTGCTACGTAATTTTAAGTATTTGCTTGCATAATTCTCACCATGGCTTTGTGGGCTTGGACATAATCATTCTCAATTTGCAGATGAAGAAACTGAGGCACAGAGGATTTAAGCCACTGTCCAGGCTCACATGGATGGTAAGTGGTGATGTGGGTCCTCATCTAGGTGAGTTGTCACTAAAACCTGCACTCCTCTGCACTGTGCATGAAACCCTCGGAGGCCTCCTGGGATGTTCCAGGGTCTGTGGAACAAATAAAGGTGAGAAGACAAAGTGTCCTTGCAGTAACACACAGCAGAGAGGGTGCCTCAAAAAAAGGGCATGGAAGTCATTGAGTAGGGGTGGGATGGTATGGGGATCTGAGGGACAGATACTTTCTGCCAATATTAGTGACAATTGCAAGAATGAAGCCCAATAATTGAAGATTTCTGGCTGATGCATTATCATCAAATTGGGACATTGGTGGTGTGATAATTAAAGGGCCTCTGTGTGTATGGTAGTTCTTTCTCATTGACAGAGGTCTGTCTGGAGGCAAGTAGAATTTTGCAACTTGGCCTGAGTGAACACTATGAGAGCAGTCGGATTCAGATAATTCAGACAAATATAGTCCCTTCAGCTCAATCTTCTATTTCATAGGTAAGAACTTGTCCAGTGAGGAGCAGGGTCTCGTCCAAGGACTCACGACTATTGAATAAATGAGCTAGGACCAAGCTCTGCTCTCTAGCATTTTGTTCTCACATTTGCCTTGGTTCCCAGCTCTGCCTCTTCCAATTCTAGAGGCTGCTGGTGTTCCTTGGCTTGTTGGCTGAATCTCTCCAACCTCTGTCTACTTACTGCCCTCTTCTCTGGGATCATCTCTGTGTGTCTATGGGTCATCCATCTCCTTCTGCCTCCATTTTGTAAGAACACTTGAGATGGAATTTAGGGTAATAATTCAGGGTAATCTCATTTTGTAATTCAAGGTATATAATTCAGGGTAATCTCATCTTTATATCCTTAACTTAATAGCAGCCACACAGATCTCTTGTTCTAGATATGGTAACATTTACAACGTAAGGGATTAGGACTTGATTCTTTGGGTGGCTATCATTCAGCCTACTACAATATCTAATTCTTGGCAATATTTGTTGAAAAGACTATCTTTTCTCCCATTGAATTGTCTTGGCACTTTGTCGAAAATCAACTGACCATAAATATATGGGTTTATTTCTGAACTCTGTTCTATTGATATGTCCTTGAATCAGTATCAATCAGTATCATTGTCTTGCTAACTGTAGTATTACAGTAAATTTTAAAATCAGGTAGAGTAGGTCCTCCAACTTTGTTCTCTTTGTTTAAAAAAATTGTTTTGCCTACTATAGGTCTTTGTATTTTCATATGAATTTTAGAATTGGCATTGGTTTCTACGTAACAGTCTGCTGGACTTTTGATAGGAATTGCATTGAATCTATAAATCAATTTGGGGAATCTTCCAACCTATGAACATGGAATGTCTCTCCACTTATTCAAATTCTAATTTCTCATAGCAATATTTCAGTTTTCAGTATATAAGTCTTACGCTTATTAAATTTATTTTTTATTATTCTTTTTAATGCTATTATGAATGGAATTGTTTTCTTAATTTCATTTCAGATTGTTCATTGGTAATATATAGAAATATAATTCATTTTTATATATTGATCTTATATCTGCCTATCTTGCTAAACATATATATTGCTTTAGAATTTTCTACGTATAGTGTCATGTCATCTGCAAAGAAGGGTATTTTTTACTTCTTCCTTTCCAATCCAGATGGCTGTAATTTTCTTTCCAATAAGGAAAAAAATGCTGATTGCACAGGCTAGATTCTCTGGTAAAATTTTGGATAAGAGTTAAGGCTTTTTGTGTCCATGTTCATGAGGGAAATTGTATGTAGTTTTCTTATAACTTGTATGCAGTTTTCTTATAATTTGTCTGGCTTCAATATTAAGGTAATATTAACCTCAGAGAATGGAGACATGTTCCCATTTCTCCTGCTTTTCTGAAAGAAATTTGTAAGTGATTTGTATCACTTCTTTAAATAGAATTCACTAGTGAAATCATATGGATCTGGACATTTTTATGGGAAGATTTAAAATTAATTCAATTTCCTTACTTGTTATAGGTCTATTCAGATTTTCTATTTCTTTTAGTTTGTTTTGACAATTTGTGTCTTTCTTGGAGTTTGATTTAGTCATTTAAATTGTCTAATTTGTTGGCATAAATTTGTTTGTAATATTCCTTTATAATCCTTTTATTTCTGAAGAATTGGCGGTGATGATTTTGGTCCTGATTTTGGTAATTTGTGTCTTCTTTGTTATTTTCTTGGCCAGTTCAGCTAAGGATTTGCCAATTTTATTCATCTTTTCGAAGAAATAACTTTTGGTCTCATTATTTTTTAAAATTTATTTATTTAAATTAGTTTCAAGTATACAATACATTGGTTAGACATCTATATTGTTCATAAAACAATCCCCCCAATTGCTCCCTCCCTCCCCTGGCCCTCCACTTAGCCATCATATTAATGCTAACTGCATTCCCTGTGCCTTGCTCCCCATCCTGGTGTCCAACTATTAACGACTAATTTGTACTTCTTTAATCTTTCACCACATTCTCCCAGCCCCCCAACCCCCCTTCCTCTGTCACCAAATTGTTCACTCTATTTGTGAGTCTGTTTTTGATTAGTTCTTTTTGTTCCTTAGATTCCACATATCAGTGAAACTATATGGTATTTATCTTTCTCTGACTTATTTCACTCAGCATAAGAACCTCTAGGTCTATCCATATCATTGCAAATGGTAGGATTTCATTTTTTTTAATGGCTGAGTAATATTCCATTGTACATATGAATCATAATTTCTTTATCCAATCGTCTGTTGATGGGCATTTAGGTTGCTTCCATATCTTGGCTATTGTATATTGTGCTGCCATGAATATTGAAGTGCATAGATCTTTACGAATTATTATTTTGGTTTTCTTTGGGTAAATACCCAGAAGTGCAATTGCTGAGTCAAAAGTATAACCATTTTTAATTTTTTGAGAAACCTCCATACTATTTTCCATAGCAGCTGTACCAATTTGCAATCCCACCAACAATGCACGAGGTTACCTTTTCTTTGCATCCTCGCCAACACCTGCCGTTTTTTGATTTATTGATGATAGCCATTCTGACAGGTATGAGGTGATATCTCATTATGGTTTTAATTTGCATTTCTCTGATGATTAGTGACCTTGAGCATCTTTTCATATGTCTGTTAGCCATCTGTATTTCCTCTTTGGAGAAGTATCTGTTCAGGTCTTCTGCCATTTTTTAATTGGATTGTTCTTTTGCTGCTGAGTTGTATAAGTTCTTTATAAATTTTGGATATTAACCCCTTATCAGATGTGTCATTAGCGAATATCTTCTCCCAGTCGGTTTTCTTTTTATTTTGTTGATGGTTTCTTTTGCTGTACAAAATGGTCTCATTAATTTATCTATTGTGTTCCTGTCTTCTATTCCATAGATTTCCTCTTTTATCTTTATTTCCTGTCTTAGGCTTGCTTTGAGTTTAGCTTATTCTTTTTCCAGTTTTTAAGGTAGAAGCTTAGGTTGATTTGAAACCTCTCTTCTTTTTTGATACAGGCATTTAAAGCTTAAATTCTTTTAACCACTGCGTTAGCTTGTGTTACATAAATTTTGATGTGTTGTATTTAATTCATTCAGTTGAGAACATTTAAAAATTTTCCTTTGTGATTCTTCCTTGATCCATGAGTTATTTAGAAGTATGCTGGTTAATTACCATATATATGGGTAACCTTACTTTCTTTCTGGTTGTTATTTACAGTGGGCTATTCAAATCTTTAACTATCATTGTTAAATTATTTATTTCTCCTTTCAATTATATCAGTTCTGCTTTATATATATTTAGGTCTCTTTTTAAGAAAATATATAATTGTGTTTTCTCTATGTATTGTTTTACCCTTTTATCATTCTGAAATGATATGCATATCACTTTTCATCTCTTTACTTTCTACTTGTGTCTTTGAATGTAAAGTATATCTTTCATATACATCATAGTTTTTTATTTTTATTTTTTTAAATTCAGCCTGCCAAACTCAGTCTTTCAAATGAAATGTTTAAACCATTCACATTCTAATGGAATTCTTAATATAGTTTTGGGCTTTTACTGTTTCATATTTTTATATCTTTGTTGCTCCTTTACTGCTTTATTTTCTGTTATTTTTTAGTTTACTGTTTTAATTATCCTAATTTTTGAGCTATTTTTAATACTTTGTGAGCTATTTTCTTATTTTTTGCTCTATTAATTACAATGAGCATTTTATCATAATCTACTTCAGAGTAATAGTTACCTAATTCTGATAACATATAAAGCTTTTCTATTTTTATTTCCCATTTCTTTGTGCTATTATTGCCATCTATATTATGTGTATGTTGTAAACTCCCCAAAAGCGGTGTTATAATCATTACACGATCATAACTTTTAATTGAATAAAGGGAAAAAATGGGAAATATATTTATAATTAAAAAAAAATTTACCTGCATATTTATCATTTCTAGAGATCTTCATTTCTTCCTGTAGATTTGAGTTACTGTTTGGTGTCCCTTTTGTATTTAGTATCAACTTCCTTTAGTATTTCTTGTAAGGCCCATGTACTAGCAATGAATTCTTGCAGTTTTAGTTTTCTTAGGAATGTCTTTTTTTCTCTTTCATTTTTTGAAGGATAATTTTGCTGGATATATAATTCTTGGTTGACAGGTTTTTCTTCCAGGACTTCAAATATCTTTCCACTGCATTCTGGCTTCTGTTGTTTCCATTAAGTCAGCTGCTAATCATGCTGTTGCATGATGAGTCATTTTTATCTTGCTGCTTTCAAATCTGTCTTTCAACATTTTGACTATGGTCTGGCTGTGAATCTCTGTGTTTATGCTACTTTATATTTGTTGAGATTTTTGAAAGTGTAGATTAATTTTTAAAATAAAATTTAGGAAGTTTTTAGACATTATTTCTTCAAATATATTTTCTGCCCTGTTCTCTTTTTTTCCTCTCTTCTGACTCTCCCAGACACATATGTTGAAATGCTTGATCTTGCCCTAGAGGTGTCTGAGGCTCTATTCATTTTTTTCAATCATTATGTTCTTTCTTCTCCCTTGTGGGTTATTTTCAACTTATCAAGTTGTTGATCCTCTTTTGTATCCCTTAGTGAGTTTTTTCTTACTTTTTAACTCCAGAATTTTCATATCTCTTTTAAAACAAATTCTGAGATTTATTGATTCATTGTTAATTTTTATAAACATGGTTGAACATATTTGTAGTAACTGCCTTGACATCTTTGCTAAATGCAACGACATATGGTGGTGATCAAGATAGCTTCTATTGGCTGGTTTTTCTATTATGGGTCACACCTTTTTTGCAAACCTTATAACGTTTGAAATTAATTCATGCTTTCTAGTGTGAAATCAATATTTGCAAAATTGTTTGAGAATAAGGTTTTCTCTAATATCTGGTGTAAACTTGATGTATTGCTATATGACCTATCTTAGTATGTTGCTTAGGTCATCTATAGCCTTTTTTCCTACTTGACATTTGTTGGACTAAAAGTCGAAACCTCCTACTCTTAAGTGTATTTCTACTTTCCCTTGAATCTCTATGGTATCTGTTTTGAGACTGTGGGTTGTGATATTTATTCATAACTGTTATATGATTTTGAATTGTGCCCTTTAGCAAAACATGCTTAATGCCTATTAGTCTGAATTCTACCTTGAAATATCAGAATTTCTATCTCTTTTGTTTCCATTTTTCTTTATGTTCAGACTTTCTGAGTAATTAAGTTTGGTTTGTTTCTTGTTTATAGCATAGAGTTGTATTTTGCTTTGCGGACCAATTTAAAAATTTTTCTTGGAGTGGGCATTAATTGAAAGCACATTTACTGGCATGATTTATGTTTGGTCTCAAATCATTCTATTCATTGTATTAACTGTGTATAAGGTGTTATAGTTTATTTTTCCTTGTATGAGGTTTAATTTATTTTGCTTAAAACAAAATCTATGAAGGTTTGTATTTGGCTATACTAATTATCTTTACACTCATAACTTCTTATAATGCCCTTAATCTTTTTTTTCTTAATCTTCTAGCATTTCCCTTGTTCTAAATATCCTGATCTCCCAATGTCTTCACAATGAGCTTGTTTGCATTTTTCCTCTCTCCCATATTAGTATCATCTTTGTCAGAATATATAACATTTACATATTATTTTTCCACTTGTCCCATCTTTAGTCTTGTATCTAATTATATTCATTGCTCATATCTATCTTTTTGATGGAATTTTCTGTTATTTCTGGATTACATGAGGCTGTCTCTGAGTAGATTCTTCAGGAAGGGCTCATGAACACAGTATTGAGCTCTAATTTTAAATTGTTTTTCTATAAACTTGTTACATGAAAGACCGCTATTCTGAATATAAAGTCCTTGATTCACTTTCAGTTTTTGCCTTGGATCTCTTGAAAATGCTGCTTCACTTTTGTTTTGCTTTGTATGTTGATGCTGAGAAATAAATTTTTGTGTTCCATCATCCTTAAGCCTCCTACTCTATTCTCTTTATCAGGCAATAAGTAGGGAAATAAAGTTTAAGTACTCTCTACAGCAGAATCCATACTGTAAGTATGGGTTATGGTTGTTTGATGTCACCATATAGACAGTGTTTTAGGAAGATGGAGATAGATTTAGGTGGCCACGATTCTCCTCAAACATCTCTATCAATCATCTGGGACAAAGGTTTTATGTCCATAAGGAAAGATGACATCAGGTTCACACATCAGATTATTGTCTTATTTCATAGATTTTAAGACGAACCTTTCCCACTCACATTACTATCTGATATTGAAATGCATCTTACAATTGATAGCATATTACAGACAGCAGAGTTGTTTTCTTTAGTGGTACCTAACATAAACACACATGGTCAAGTTAGTGGGGTTCTGAATTGGAAGTACTGCTATCTTTTCTGACTTGATTTGCCTCAAATCTCCAATTCTTTTTGAGTTGAAACCTCACTGTAGACAATAAAAAGGGCGCAGTCATTTGTCTTCTTCCCCCGTGGGCAACTGTGCTGAGTGGAAATAGGCTCCCAATGATTCAAATGCTGCTTGCCACAGCCACTGCCTTTCTCAAGAGGATTATTCTAGTGCACCTCAGAACTAAGAGAAATTTGTAACTTGCTTCATATTTGAGAAGACTGTTTTTTCCTTGGCATTCTGCCTCATTTTTATACAAATTTATCATTTCTAGCAGATATTTTTGGTGTTGTACATTATTGGATTGTGGTCACTCTATAGTTTTAATAAAAAGACTTTATTTTTGTTTAAATTGTTGGTATGTTTCAAGGATTGAAGTTAAACAATGTGTGTTGTTCCACCATCTTTCCCAGGAACTTCCAATCCCTTTTGAAAAGTAGCAATAAACATGTAGATGTTGCAATTTTGACTTAGAAAGTATAAAAGCAGCTGAAAAGTTACTATCCTCATCCCTTTATAAAATAATGGTTCTGGTGTTTCTGTAGTTCTATGCAGCCAAGGTTTAAACTAGTAAGAACTTAGGAAACTTCAGATACTGTACACTGAAATACTAAGAAAATAAATTAATATTTTCAAATACCCCTCCCCACAAACAATACCACTCTAGATTTACAAAAGCAAGAGACTATTCTGTTGAATACATTACATACACAAATAGACTCATTATCAGGAATGTAGATTTATTTCATTAAAAATAAAACATTCATTCCCAGAGTACTGTATCCTTTAAAGCAGCAGCAGCGATCACAAGGCACGTATATGAAATATCTCAAGCAAAATCGAAACCAAACATTAAAAAATGTGTTATTTAAAAAGATGGTGAACACAGATTATAAAAATGACATTTTTAAAAACAATTTTCTTCCTTTACCTTTAATACGATAGGAATAATGGTGTAATATTTATGCAACATCTTGTGGCACATATCACAAACATTTATACCACCTAACATGATTTGCTAAAGAAAAAACCGCTAAAGTACAGCTTAAAATGTTTATTTATAGTGCTTTACATTATTTTTTAGATATTTGGAATTAATAAGCTGAAAAGAAAAGAATTCTTTTCCTTAGCTTAGAAAAATCCTAGTTATATGTCCCTAGGCAAACCCACCATACAAAAGAGAAATATACTGAAGATATTCTAAAATACCGAGGACATGATTTATATTTGGGATCATCACAATAACCCTCTTTCCTAAAAACAGAGTAGAGGTCAACACATAATAAATGTAAAGGTCAATTATATTAAAATAAGATAGTATCTGATTTAAATTATTGCTCACATAGGAAGTATAATGACAAGTCTCCGGTTAGGGATGCTAAGATTAGCTGTTAGAAATTGTGTGCAATCAATATTTAGTGTATATAAAATTTCCAGGATTCAAATATCTTATAAAGTTTATAATAATTGCACAAAAAGTGTTCCGTTATATAGTAGCCACCATTGAGCTTCACACGATGAAGACTGTAAAAGGTGGTTGAATTAGATCTTCAAGAATATATTTTGTGTCATCTATGCTGAAGTGTTCCTCTAAGCTGTAATGTTGTAGACAATTTTCTATGAAATCTTAAGGAGTGCTTAGAGAATCTTCACTAGTAGAAGGAGAGAAGATAAACTGAAGCTCCATTTTTTAAATAATGAAAACAAAAAAAAAAGAATAGAAAATACTCGTATAATAAAACATTTAAATAGTACTAAACAGCATGGTTTAAATATCAGTTATATGCTGTCATTAGTTTTCATTACAAAAAACAAACAAAAAAATCAAAATAAAAACAAAAAAAGAGTTCCTGGGCTTTTAGATGTGTTTTCTTTGTAAAAATAACCAGCATCTTTCTCAAGGTCGCACACCGAATCCACATCCACAGCATCTGGCAACAATGCAGGTAAAACGCTCGCTCATTCCTAACAATACCGAGGCCTGTCTACATGTTGTGTGGCAGGGCAACCACCAGGCCCTGAGACAGACTATAGCAGGACAGCCTGGGCCACCTCCTTGATTGTGGATGCAGCTTTCTCCAGTTCTTCTTCTGTTTGTTCCACTGTGACCACAACCCTAATGCTGAGAAATAAAGGACACAAAAAATCCACCAGTCAGCTTGCCACGGGTTTTTGTGAATGAAGCTAATGGAACACAGCCCACTCAGTAGCTGACCTATTGTCTACAGCTGTTTTCTCACTTCTATGTCAGGGTGAGGAAGTGTGGCAGGGACTCTGTGTCCTGTAAGCCTAAAACATTCATTACCAGGCCATTTACAGATGTTTGCCACTCCCCACTTAGACTGTTAGTATGTGTCTACTTGAAATAACCCTGCAGTGGGGCTCTGCCCAGGATGTGAGGAAACTTGGTCTTTTTAAATATCTAATGCTTCAAGCAGTTATAGGCCCAAAACAAGAACTCTAATTTCTCAAATTAATGAATTGATTGCTCATATTTATAATTCAGTAAGTCATGTAGAAGTTCTATAATACTTTGGGGCAAGACGGACATTTTCAAATTTTCAGGAAATTGAAATGACAAGAAATAACAGCGTCTCAGGGCAATTCTACCTCTGTCTCTCTGCAAACATCTGCTTCATTCACTGGACACATTTACTGAGATGTACTGTGCTGGGCATGGAGCCCCAGGGCATAAAATAAACATGGCCCCTGTTCTCCCAACATATTGGATTATACTTCTGGATGTGTTAGAAATAAGAAAGCAGGATCTTTAGGGTGCTTCTGAGCTGCTGCTATAGTGGTCTTCCAGAATCTCGGCCTGGCCATCCATGTCTGGACAGCACTCTGACTCTGGTGCCCCTAGCTACTCCTGGGGCCTTCCCTAGGTTCCCTCTCACTGGTGCCTCTCAAGCTTGTGCTCTGGCTCCCGCTACACACCTGGAGGTCTCCATGCCACGGTATGCCCTGCTAAAAGGCTGATGCCCATGAGATCGTCTCACATATTCCATTTTCTGGGCTTGGCGTATGCATTATCTGCTGTCAGATATCTGAGTCCCTCCTAGGCCAGAAGGAACTATGGTTTCCTCTTTCGTGACCTCACTACCCTTGTGCCATGACCCTGAACATGCCATGCTTTGGGTGTCTACCTCCTTCAACTATACTGGATGTGCTTAGAGAGCAGGATGTTTTGTTAAATCATGAATCAAAGTGCATCCCTATGCAGGGCTTTCTGAATTCCTCAATTTTTCCTGCCACTGCTTTATTTCATGGGTGTTTTGTAAGTTCATCTGCTGGATGAATTGCCCACATGGTGTTCCACCCACAGATGAGGTAAGCACTGCGACCGAATATGCCACTCTGCAGGACTGTCCTCAAGGTAAAAACTGCTGGCATGGTGTGTGCCACTTCAGGGGTGTGGTAGATATTTGCTAATTGAAACTTCCACTGTCCCAGTCTGTTCTGATATCTCGGACATTTCTTTAAGTCAACTAAGGGGGTACTGCGAGTCCTGAGGGGATTTTCAGTTATCATTTGAAAACATCTAGTTTAAGAACAGAAAACAGGTGATATACTATGTTTTAACGGTACACATTCCTCCTTGCTCTGTGAGTCTTTCCCAAAATTTCACAACATAACACATTTCATACAGATTTCAGAGTAGGAAAGAAAATAAGGTCATACTTTAATATTCACCAACCTTGGAGGAGGGAGGCACTTCTCTTCTTTTTCCAAGTAACGTGCCTGAGTTAAAGCGATGCTTCTGTTCATGCACTGTATGAAGAAAAGGAATACATTTGCATCTAGATGCAGACACTGTTATATAATTAAAACAGGGGGGTATACTGAAATGCTATCTTCAACAGTAATTTTAATTCATTTTTCCAACTATAACTGCTAGAAGATAAAACTAAAATATCACAACATAATCAAGAGCAGCACTGTTCTATAGAATTTTCCACAGTGATGGAGGTGTTTGTTCTGCACTGTCTAGTACAGTAGCCATGAGCCCACGTGGCTATCAAGCACTTTAAAATATGGCTAGTGCCACTGGGAGACTGAGTTTTTAGTTCTACTTAATTTAAGTTTAAACAGTCACAGGTAGCTAGTGGTTACCATTTTAGACAAAACAGAGTTAGGACACAGGGGAACAATGGCAGCAAAGCCCTGTAGGCTAACCAAGAGTTGCACTTAAGAACAACGCCAGCAGAACATTTCGGAGAGAAACTGCTCATACTTCAAATACTAGCAATACCTCTGATTCCTGTGTGCTACATTTTGCCAGGTGCTACCAGGCACAGAAGAGCCTGGTGTCACAAATGTTTTGCACGGCTTTCCCATGCATTAACCACCTGCCAACATTAAAAAACAAAACAAAACAAAAAAACAAAAAAACTAAAACATTCTCTATCAAAATAAAGCGTAAAAATCAGATCAAGGTAGTAGGTTACAGGGGGTTCTTTTATGGTGATGAAAACGCTTTGGAATTAGAATGATGGATGCACAATCTTGTGAGTATATGAAAAACCAATCAACTGTATACTTTATTTATTTATAATTTATTTTTTTTAGGCAAGGCAACCTTTGGTTGACCTCACAGATTGCAAGAAACTTGTCAGCTTACAATCTCTTATTTTTTATGCCTACAGCACCTGGTCTTCCTAGGTGGTCTCTCATCCAAGTACTAACCAGGCCCGACCCTGCTTAGCTTCCAAGATCAGATGGGATCAGGCTTGTTCAGGGTGGCATGGCCATAGACTCAACTGTATATTTTAAAGGTAACTTTTATGGTACGTGAATCATATTTTTAAAAAAGAATCAATCAGAGCAAGTGGTGGTATAAGGAGAGAACTATTATTCCCTGTGTGTGGCAGTAAAGCATTTGCCAGAAACTGGGCTGTTTTGTAAGCTGCAAGGCTGGTTTTTCTCTGCTAGGAAAATATGGAAAACAATACCAGGCAATGATGATAGACTTGTGCTGCTTCTACATTCTGGAAGTGTACCTGGAAAAGTTCACTCCTGAAAACATCTGGACTGGCTGATTTTAGCCCTGGCTAGTTAAGGAACATTATAAACCAACCTTCAGTATGTAAAAACAGTGTTTTGTCAAGCAACTCAACAAAAACTTGACAAGACTTCTACGAAGCTTAAACAAGTTACATTCCATGATTCTTTCCTCTCTCTCAAATACTGAAAAGAAAGAGAGGAGTGGGACAAAGGATTTTTAAGATGGAAGCTGTGATGACGCCAAAAAACGGTAAAAACTTTCTTTTTCCTTCCTACAAATGCAGTTTCCAGCCAGTATTTTGTTCCCTCTCCAAAGACTATGTTCTCTTCTCATTCAGTTCTCAAGATGATTTCTTGAAGACAGCCCATGTCGTGCTGGGGCCCAGACAGTATTTGGTGACCTGTGAGTTGTCCAGTGACTTTCACATTCTCTTTTCCATTATGAGGATAATCTGTGTAAGTGGAATATATTAGTATCCAGTCATTTCATTCACTTGCCCTCTTCTGTGTGTCTCTCTGCATATAGTAGTAAGACCTAACCTGTTGCTGTCTAGTGAGAAAAGAACAGATGTGGATTTAACAAGGACATGACATCCCATATGGCATCTAGAGAAGGCCCATGTCCCGCATACAAAGCATGTTCAGAGAATTGTCCTGAGGAGGTTTAGGTGTCCCTGTAGACTCCAACATGGGACATGCAGCTTCAAAGGCCTGCTCTGCACCAGTTGCGTCTGTCATACCACCAGGGCAATCCAGTTTAGGAAACAAACTTGCTGTCACATGGAGGCAATGTGATGAATTTGACTTTTAATGCCTCGTCTGTTTAGCTTCTACTTAATTTATAAACTTGTTTTGGTATCACATTTGTATACGAACTGTAATCTCAAGGATGCTGTACTTCTTTTTATGTCTGTAAGCATTTAAGTGACATTACGATAAAAACACCAAGGCAGTAAATGTGGTCTATGGGATGTCTGTCCTTTTAAAGACCTGCCTTTTTTCACTTTTGCAGAGGTGTACCTGAGGAGACATCTATGATATTTCTTTACTCAGCAAGGCATAAGCCCTCACTCCAGCCCAATCCTTTGTAAGCTGACACGTTTTCTTAATTAGGAATCTCACATTATGGGTTTGGTTTTATTTTGGCTTTTTAAGATGACTGACTCCAGAAGGCCACAAAGTGTATGAACCTGTCCAGGAATCTGTTATTCTAGGTGATACGGTTCATACATTGTAGGCACAGGATGCCCAAAGCAAGCTGTGAAGCCAGAGGATGGTTTCACACTGTGGTCTCCATAGCCACGTGACTATAGGCGAGGGCCTGACCTCCATGAGCCACAGCTGGAAGAAGGCATATGACAGACGGCAGCCATCACAATTACCCTGACTCTGGGCAGCAGGGGCTTGGAGAGGAGCCTCCAGAATGTCAACAGGAACAAGTAGGATAAGGGAAAAGAATATAGCCCATTTTTGCTTTCAAATACATAGTAAATGCATTTCAGATTCAAGTAAAAGGCAGTGCCACCCCTGGGCACATGTGCTCACGGAGCTGCAGGGCCACTGGACAGTTTTGAGGGGGAGCGGCAGCATGGAGGATGCCAAGGAACGTAGCTCTGCCGAACAGAGAAGGGCGAGTGGTCTTCCCCAGTGAACATTTTCTGATTAATAAGATTAGTAGTAAATTGACTTTAAGATGATAAAGATATTGAAATCAACTTCCCAAATCAGGCATGGCAACAAAGTGGTCTTCTTCCTTTTTGGTTATAAGAGTATTATGGCCTGTTTCTGAGCTGTGCTGGGGGTTCACTCCTTGACAGTCAGCTGTTCAGTGCTGCATGCAGTCTGTCACTATACACAATGCCATACCCGCACATATACAGAAAGCCTGGCTTGCTTGCTCGAGTGCACGCGCGCGTGCGCATTCTCTCTCCTTCTATCTAATCTATTTATTTTTAGGCGAGGCAACCCTTGGTTGACCTCACAGATTGCAAGGATCTTGTCAGCTTACAATCCCTTATTATTATTATTATTTTTTATTTTTTACGCCTACAGCATCTGGTCTTCCTGGGTGGTTTCCCATCCAAGTACTAATCAGGCCTGACCCTGCTTAGCTTCCAAGATCAGATGGGATCGGGCTTGTTGAGGGTAGCATGGCCGTAGACAAGCCTGGCTTTCTAAATAGTAAGCGAATGGGTTTTCTGGAAGGCTAGTTATTCAGAGAAGAAGCGAAGTTAATTTTAATACAGTGTGGCACAGAACACAACACCTTCAATAAGAGGTGAAAACCCTTTGATGTGATATAAAAATGGACCCAATGGGATGAACTGTGTCTGTCAGTAGAGACATACTACAGGCAGAGTCAGACACGGGCAAGGCTGGGCATCAGAACAATTCTCCGAAAGGGGTGGCCAGCCACTTGTTATACCCTATCCCTGGGGGCAAAGAGAGCTGTCTTAAAAATGACATTAAAAAACTGCTTGGGATCAGGGGAGGGGTGGTACAAGGAGATTCACTTGATTAACTAGATACTTACTTGATTTACAATTTCCTGAAGTAGTTTAACATCCTTTTCTCTTGATCCAGTGCTCTCTGCTAGCTGCAGGTGAAATGCTGGAGAAACTGCCTCCCCCACCACTTTTAATCCAGAAATGCTGAAGAAGGGAAACATATACAAACACACACAAATCAAAGCATAAATCCCTCCCAGGCTCAGATATTTCTCATACAAATAATTTTAACAAAGTCTGCATTAATAAATGTAACAGAAACCTGTGACTTTTACGGGAAATATCCTGTGGTGGGGTTCCGATTCTGACAAAGAAAGGTTAAATGCAGTGCTCCTACTCTAGGACCCTGGAATGCTGTTACTGTGTACACTGCAGGGAGGGAGGCACCTACTCTCGTGGTTACCTCTGGTTCACATGTCACAGAAGCAAAGGAGTCATCTCTAGTTTCTCACCAGGAGGTGTGCAGGCCCTGCTCCCTCACCCACCTTGGCTCAGGTGGCCACTCCTCATAGGCTGCTCAGCCCTTAGATCTCAGCCCTGTCATTTCCTTTCCTCATCTGTTCTCCCATTCTTCCACTGCTAGAGCCAGACACACCTGGTCCCAGCCCCAGTATCACTTCCCAGGGGCTTCCCTCATCATCCACTTTAGGAAAGGGTCTGCGTCATCATTTTCTATTACCTCCTCTGTTTGTTTCCTTCATGGACTACTTATTACAGTTGATGATGTTTCCTTACGAAGTCTTTAGTTTGTATCTTGTCTTCTCATAAATTATAGGGATGATTTCTGACATTGAAAGTGTTATAATTTGACTACCAGTAACAGCTTTAGATTAAAAAGTTCCCTTATTATTTGCATGCTTAATTTTAAATTTTACTTGAGTTAACAGTTATTGTCTTCTTTCTTACGATTAACAGCATAGAGATCTGCTGCTTCTCAGAGAGAAAGACATTTCTTTAAGTATGAAACCCTGTATTTTCAAATGATTATTATGGATGTCATGAGAACTGTATTTAGTCAGGTTCATTTAGTCAAGTCTATTTTATCCTATAATAAAAATACTGTTTGATTTTTGACCTCCTAGAACACAAATGGTAATACTTATTTATCTCAAATTAGGCTAAACATTTTAGATTGCTTTCATTTAGTTTGTTTTACCTTGAAAGATGTGTTTTTCTCTTAGAATGGAATGAGTACAGAAAGCACTTGGTAGCATATTTGATTTCTCAAATACGTCTAGGACTCAACAGCTTTTACTCAGTGAGCACCACATGTCACGTTATCATGTGAAGTGCTGGAAGCTAAAGTCATCTGGCTTTCAAAGGTAATACACCATGCTATGATTTCTCAATAAACCAGGGTGAGGATTTGAATCATAAAATCGTATTTTGTACCAGCCTAGGAATCAGTATTTTGGTAGCTTCAATAAATGATTGAGCAGTTTTTCTACTTTTCCTGCTTTATGAAGCCACTGTATAAGACCAGGCTTGATATTTGTTTCTTCAAAGTTGGGCAGGACTCCCTCCCAACTTTGGCCGCACCTCTTTAAAGCTCTACCTTCAAAATCCAAACACTTCCCACTACTACTATGAAGGTCAGAGTCACCATCACCTTTTGCACACAGTAATGTGATAATCTCCTGACTGGTTCTCCTTGCCTCCAAACTTGCCACCGCGTAATCTAATCTAATCTGATCTGATCTAATCTAATTTTTTTCACAAATCAAGAACGATTTTGCTAAGACAGAAGTTTAGTCACATCACACCACTCTTTTGGTTAGAACAAAGCCATGGCTTCTCATGTGAGCTAGGTTCTGGTTGTGGTCTCCAAGGCCCAGCATGCCCTGGTCTCATCATCTTATCCTTATCTTCTACTATGTTCCCCCAGTTTTTCCCCCTTGCCACGCTGGCCTCCTTGCTGTTTCATCTCTTGTTCCCTCTAAACATCTAGATACCTGTGCGATGTGCTTCCATACCTGCCTTACTGTGTGTTTAGTATGAGATGCCTACAGATTCCTTCAAGTAGAAAAACCGAGTAAACCACTGGATATGAGAACTGGAACCCTAATGAGTGGGACAGACTGGAGATACAAATTTGGGAGTTGCCCACATACATGTATCATGAAACAATCTGAATCTCCAGGGGTGGAAGAACACAGTTCTCCAAGGAGGTGACAGAGAAAAGAATACCACAGACTAAGCCCTGCTGATGAGGATGATGCTAAAAGAAAGGCTTCAAAGGAGACCAAGATGAAGCGATTCAAAGACGCAGAAGAAAACCATAGTGTGGTGTAACAGGATCCAAAGAAATAAAGAGCTGCAAGACGGAAAGAGCAGTCAACAGTGTTGAAGGCTAATGAGGTAAGTAAGGTGAGCTCTGAAGATTGTATGCTGGATTTAGCAACAAGGAGTCATTGGTGACCTCTACAGGAACAATCTGGGTAAAGTATAAGAACAGAGGCAGATTCAGTAGTTTCAAGTGTAAATGAGAAGGATGTGTACAAAACACAAACAACTCTGGAGACAACTAGCTACAAGGAGAAGCAGAGCGACAGGCTAGCTGCTAGAGGAAAAGGGGGGTCATGGAAAGAGGAATTTGAGAGGGCAGAGTGTACCTGAATGCTAATCGCATGACTCAGGAAAGAGGAGAGACTCATTACAAATGAGAGGGACAACCAAGGGTACTCGATCTTTAGAAAGAAAAGCGTTATGGTTAGAGTAATATCTTTGTAACACAGGGCAAGACTAGTTCAGACACCTGTAGGTGTGTAGATTTGTTAAGGAAAATGAGGGAGTTTCCAAGTGACAGTGAGAGACAAGACCGTCAGCTAAAAGTTGGTGGAGTGAGAGGGTTAGGGACATTGCAGAGATGAAAAGCTATAAAAGATGAAAATAAGCAAAGGACTGGATTTATAAAATAAACACATTAACACTTCCAGACAGAATAAAGGGCACGTTCCTGAATTTATAGTGACTCCAATGTGCTGGCCTATGTCGGTATATTAATATTTTATAAACCAATGTAACTGGAACCAATATAAGTAATATCTCTCTACCATAAATCATGCAAGAACTTGTATTACTATTATGTAGACACACCCAGAACTTTCATTATTTCTGTCCTTACTTTATCTGGAACAGCTGTGATCTGCTCATTTTTCAACTGTCCTTTTCTTTTAGAAAAGTTTTTAGTTTCCATTTCTGGCAATGGAGAGAGGACTTTCACGACCAAAATGGCATGTTTCTCCTCAGGAAAAGGCAAAAACAAACACCCTGGGCAATGTGAGATCATTTTCTCTAAGACCAAGAATCTGCCTGAAGATGTTACCAACCTGAAGTTTTTTCTCAACTCCAGAGCAATCTTAAAGAAGTACTCTTATGTAGTTAAAACAAATAAAAACAAACCACTCATGTGGTTCATTTGTTTCTTTATCTTGTATTAACTGAAAACTTAATAATTTTCTAAAAGTAACACGGACAGTATGAACACACTGTCATTTAATTACATAGCATATAAGCATATCCTTTCATTTGTACAGATGTGGAGAGATTCTTCAGTGTTTAGGAATCTGTAGGCATCTGTAGGTTATTTCTGGTGGTAGAATGTCAGATTATTTGTTCTTTTCATCTTTGTATCTTCTATATTGCTATAATATTTTATCAATCTATCATTTTTAGAAAAACAAAATCATGATTTTTTAAAACAATACAACAGATGTTCTGGTTTCATATACACACATTTGCGTGAACTGAGTTTTTGTTTTTTTAGTTGCAATTCAGTCAAACTGACCCAAGTCTATCAAATGTATTCAAAACCAAAGAGATGATATACAAATTTTTCATTAGTTGTTTAACTGTGGTATGGATTAACTTTAAGTTTGTTGAAAACATATAAAACTTACCCTTGTAAAGCTTTATGAATTTGTTTGCACTTTTGCTTCAACACTGCAAAAATACCTGAATGAAAAAAATACATTTGATAGTACAGCTGCTCTTTGAACAGTATGAGGGAGTGGGATGATTAGGGACACTGAACCCACTGCACAGTTGAAAATTCGAGTATGACATTTGATTCCCCCAAAACTTAAGTTGTCCCTTGGTATTTGCAAGGATACCAAAATCCACGAATGCTTGTCTCCTATATAAAATGACATAAATCAATGCATATAGTCAGCTTTCTGCATCCTTGGACTTCCAACCACGGATCGAAAACAGTATAGGTATTTATTAAAAAAAACTGTGCATCAGTGGACCCGTGCAGTTCAAACCTGTGCTGTTCAAGGGTCAATTGTAAATTCGGAAAATCTGATATTACTAATCTAAAAATATTTTTTAAAGTTCAGTTCAAGTTCATCAAATTAAAATGCTGCAAATCCTTCTATATATTAATAATACACAAATAGACAGCCAGTAACTCCTCTGAAGACACAAGCTTTTGTTCTTGGTACATACTGACACCTCCTCACTCTGCTTTCAGCAAAATTGGGGATGAGGTTTTCTACAACAAAACAATGCCTCTCGTTTTTATCAACACTACAAACAAACTGGCTAAGAATAAAAGTACAAATATATTTCTTATTTCTGGGCCCTAAACAATTTGGTAAAAGATAGAGACTGTAGTAATCTTTTCCTTGATATTTTCCCTTTACTCAAGAAAAATTTGGAAACTAAAATAACTGAGTGGAAGACTGAAGGGGCCAGTCTATTTGACAAGCAAGCATATGAACATGCACACAGAAACACATTTCTTGATCCTCTGAATTAAAACTAAAGTTGAAAATTTAGAAATTTAGAAAATTTAAAATTCAGAAATACCAGGTAGTGCTTTTACTGTTTTAGGCTTTGGTGAAGAGGCACGATCATAGCCATAAGCCACACTTTAAATTTAATCAACTTTGTCTGTTAAGTAAGCTTCAGTGGTTGGTAAACTAGGTGCCAACTGATGACTCAAAGGCTGAAGGGGAAACTAGACAACAGTTATAAAATTATATATTACAAAAATTAGTAGCATACTTCAGCAAATTTCTCAAAAAAATGATAAACCTAAAGATAAGTGGCCCAGAGCTGAACCCCTCCTTTGGGCATCTTCACCCACCAAGAGAGCCAGTTGCGTTGGCTCTAGCCCTGGGACCAGGGGAGAAACTCTAAAGCTAATCTCTGAGGTAGGAACAACTGCTTCTCTGTTGTTCTTTCTATAAATGCCTGATAATGAAATTCCGAGCCAGACTTTTGTTTGATAAATCATTTCTTCTAGGTAATTCCTCCAAAAAGCACACCAGGAGCATGGCTAACATAATCTACAATGTCTTTGACCTCCTGGGTTTGTAGGTTATACCTGGATTCTCTTCCATGATGTTGAGGGCCTCAATTGCAGCAGCAGCTAACAGGGGAGGTAATGAAGCTGAAAAGCAGTATCCCTGACCGGAAAGTCGCTGAGAAGAAACAAGTTAAAAACATAAATATATTTCTCTTTATTTTTTGGCTAAAACATCTACAGGCACCAAATCTCTGCATCACCTACTGAACAGTAAGTGCAAGTGGTGGGATAGTAAGATCCAGGCATGTATAAAAGTCACACATGTAACAAAAACAAGACATTTTCTTAAAAAGGAGATATTTTCTAAATATAAATATTTTAACAAATTGACTCAAATAAAAATTGTGGTAAACTCTGAATGAAATATTGTAATTACGAGTTACATTCTGAGGTGACAGGGCAATGAGTTTCAGTTGCTTTTGTTTTTAAAAAGAACCTACCTGATGGTCAATTACGAAAGACCTGCCACAGCAAAAACCTCCAATAGAAGCAAGTGAATTCTCCATGTTGGCACTGATAAGATCAATATCATCGATCTGCCAGAAAAGAGGGACAGTGCCAATTATTCCTCAATTAAAAAACAACAACAAGAACAACAAAAAGACCAATGTCAAGCCTAGAGACAGTTTCATCACTAATCATGTCAAATCTGGATTCTACAAACTACTTACATGAGAACAGAAGATAAACCACACAAAATCTATCATTAAAAGGATTGACTGATGTCTCAAAGGCTGCCTGAAAGTGTCTTGCTTTAAACTTTTTGCCATTTCATCATGCATTCAAAATTTATACACAATGGAAGAGAGAGATAAATTAAAAGATGAAATCCAAAGCTATATGATACTAAAAATATTCAGAAGCACAAAAGTAAGATCACTTCCTAACCTTTTCCACAGAAGGTACTTGAGGTAAATAAAAATCTATCAGTTTTGAGCACTTTATCCCTCCTTGCATTCCATTTACCCTTCATCTTTCAAAAATAAAATCAATTTATCCAAATACACATTGCAATAAATTCTTTGACCAAACTAGACAAACTGGGCAATTGGATAAACCTAATGTGCCCCGTGGGCTTCTGAGTTCCCACTATCATCTCAGCTCCACAGTATTCCTTTGATCCTCACTTTCTGTGCCAGCCCCCAGAACCAAGTTCCATTATGGCTATGTAGCAGCCATTCAATAATTACTCACTGATGGCCATGATAATGACTAGTCAAATCACATCTGGTGTTTTTCTAAGTGTTCCAGAGATCCAACAAAGAAACCTGTGCACTCTTATCCATTTTTTTAAAAAAAACCTATTATTATGAAAAATTTCAAAATACACAAAAGTAGAGAGAGAACAGAAGAAAGAATCCCATAATTATCAAATCAGGGACAGTCTTGTTCCATGTCTAGCCCCTGATTATTCTTGTTTCTTTGGAGCAAATCACAGACTTCATATGGTTTCATCTATAATATTTCAGTGTGTATTTCTAAAAGGCATGTAAAAAATTTCTTAAAATCATCAAATATTTGGTGGTTAAACATGTCTCACAAAGCTTGTTTTTGTTTTACAGTATTTGTCTGAATCGGGATCCAAATAAGGACTATACACTCTGTACTTACTAAAGCCCTCATACATATTATCTCTGTGACAACTGCTGAAAGCAGTTAGAAAACTAAAATAGTGATATTAGTGACTTTTGCTTCTTTAAAATTTTCATGTCTTTAAAATTTTCTATTGTAAATTTTGAATTATGTTTCTTTCCATTTATCTTTGATTTCTCAGTGCACGTAACTGCCAAATGTCAGTTTGTCTCTGAAGAGCATGTGTCAATCTAACTTTTCTAGGTCTGTTATGGGTAGTGAGATGCAGTTAATCTAAGGTGATTTTATGTTTTATAGTTGAACTTCTTAACACAGGTTGCAAAACTTTTATGCACAAGATCTGGAGAAAAGCTTCCTTGAACTTGACTACACAGTAGAGAGTAAAGATGGTTCTCCAGATGGCCAACTTGCTCCTCCCTGAGGCATTAGGAGCACAAACCACTAAGATTGGGAACAGCTGGGGCTCACTTTTCTTCAGCAAAAGAAAACATGACAAACTCACTCCAGTTGTCTGGGACTTTAAAGGGGCTTTGTGAATTCGTGCCAGTGGTGTTTCTGATACTACATATCTATAAAGGCATGACTCTATCATCCCCATACACACAAATTACAGAAAATATAGAACTTTGAATATTAAAAAGAACATCCTTTCACTGCCATCATATATACTTTCTAAGGACTACTTAGGCAATTCTTACTGACTTTAAGAAAAAAACAGAAGGCATATTTAACTGTTTCTAAAGGAGAAACACTGAAAGCCAGGATCAAAAGCTACCATGTAAACAGAAGACAAATTCTATATGATTAGCCACTGTGAGTTTACAGGTTCTGAGGGAAGACAGGCCCCCTGATCTGACTGACCTGATTCTCTCTATGAGCGCAGTGAAGTGACAGACGTTAGAGCTGCACAGCCCTGTACATCCATGAGGAGCACTGTCTGTTGCCTATAAACCTACCCAGCAGAATAGAACCACATATTTTCAATATGAGGGAATGTTCTAAAAAGGAGAACTTACATTGATTCCAAAATGTTCGGTGACTCCTCGGCCATGCTCCCCCAGGACTCCAAATGAAAGACTTTCCTCCAGGAAGATCCTAGCTTTGTATTTGTATTTTAACCTCACCTAAATGTTAATAAAACATAACTTTAAGATACTAACAATTAGCAACAAATAAAACATACAGGGAAGAACAAAATTGAACCTAAAATGAAAAGGAGAAAAAACCATGTTCCGTTGATCCTCAACATAGGAGGATTCTTATTTGTGAATCTGCCTACTTGCTAAAATTTATTTGCAACCCCAAAATTAATACTCAGAGCATAGGAGCAGAGTGGTGAAAACTCTTGAGACACCTGATATGGACATTTAACAGGTGACTGCTTCAGCTTATATTGTAAGTAACTGTCCTTTTCACAGTCTATTTATTGCCATGTTTTTTTTTTTGCATTTTGTGATTTTTGTTGGTAATCTTGTTTAGAATGGCCCAAGTATAATATTGAAATACTGTCTAGTGTCCCTAAGTGAATAAGGCTGTGATGTGCCTTATGGAGAAAATACGTTAGATAAGCTTCATTCAGGCATGAGTTATGTTGTTGGCTACGAATTCGATGTGAATGAATCAACAATATTTATTAAATAAGGTGTCTTTAAACAGAAACATATAAAATGAGGTTATATATTGAGCAACTGATGAAAATATAAACAGAGGCCTGCAGAAAACTAACTCTGTGCTTGTCCTAGGAACAACAGTTCAAAATTCCGTAATTTATTATTTGCAGCATGCTTATAGAACATAACTACCACGAACAATAAAAACTGACTGTACTTCAGATACTCTAAAATAATTCAATTTAACTCAGTAATACAGAGAGCACAATGCCAATTTTTACAGAGGGAAATGTTAAGATATTATGAGTATAGATATGTAATCTATCTGTTAAATACTGATCTGATTACATAAAAACTCCTGGAGAAATGTATGCATTCTTCCCTTAGTGGCACTGTGTTTTAATTTGGATTCATAGCATTTTTTGTAATGCAGAAAGCTTTCATCAATATATCTTCCCATCTGTTTTCCCCTTTGCTTTCAGGCTTATAAGAAAGTCCTTTCCCATCAAAGGTTCAGATGCACATTTACCTCTACATTTTTCTAACTATTTCATGTTATTTTTTTGTTTACACATTGAGTTGAACATATCATGTTTATAGACCCCCCAATGTTTAATTGATTTACTCCTATATGATATGTATGAGATCAGTTTCACAGGTGAATTTAAATATAGTGATTATTAACCATTGAATTTATATATATATGAGAAATTGACATGTCAAATATTCCTGTGACTCATACATCTTTTCCTGTGCCAGCATCATACTTTTAATTCATGAAGATTTAATTACTAAGATCTTTTTCCACTGAAACCACAGAGACAATGCACAAAATGTATAAGATGGTTTGATGTCCCATAACACATCTCAGACAATTTATTTTTTAATTATCAAGATTTTATTGGCTAATCTTGCTAATCAATATCGTATTTGCTAATTGATATCAAAAAGCCCAAAGAGGCCTCACTGGGCTTTTTGCTGAATGTTCATTAAAAATGAATAAACTCATTTGGGGAGAATCAAATCTTTTCAACAATGACTCTTTTCTATCCATTAATATAAATGAGATAGTTTCTAAAAACATGTTTCTGCATACATTTATGATAGTACTGTTACACAAATAGACAAATCAGTGAAAGAAAAGTAATCCCAGAGTCAAACCCTAATTTGTATATCTTTACATACTCAATACTTATATATACTTGATCTATTCCTACACTTTATGTTTTGTTTCATTGCTTGGCTGTTTCATTGCTTGCCCATCGGCTCTGTTCTATTATTGCAGCACTATAGCATACATTTCTAGTATCTTTTGGCCCACTCTCTCTCTCTCTCTTATTATTCTATCAGTCTTTGATACTCACAAAAACAAGGAGAGGTGAATAAATACACCTCTTTTATTGACATTTAGGATGTACCTACGTTTTCTCAAAAAATAGTGAAAAATTTTAAAAATAAGATATGAAATCCTTAAATTTATTTGATTGATGGGCTCAGTGATTCAAACTTATTTATTTTTAGTGCTATTAATTTTTTATTGTCTAAAAGAAAAAAATTAATGAGTGTCAACGTCAGTGTAGTGCTTTTCATATATACAGATCTCAATTTTATTCTGAGGCAATATTTTAATTTATTAAATTTATTGGGGTGACACTGTTTAATAAAATTATATAGGTTTCGAGTGTACAATTCTATAATACATTATCTGTATCTTGCATGTGTGTTTACCACCCAAAGTCGAATCTCCTTCATCATCATTTATTTGACCCCTTTTACCCTTTTATACTCCCTTCCCCCTTTTCCCTCTGGTAACCACCATACTGTTGTCTGTATCTATGAGTTTTTGTTTGTTGCTTTCAATTTTATATCTGAAAAATCATGATTCTTGACTTTTTCCATCTGACTTATTTTGCTTAGCGTAGATTCAAATTTCAATGGTCAAATGCAAGGATGGTTCAACATAGGAAAATCATTCAGTGTAATACATCATAATAACAGAATGAAGGAAAACCACATAATAATACAACTGATGCAGAAAAAGCATTGGACAAAATCCAAACCTTTCATGCAAAAACACTCAACAAATTAGGAATAGGAGGGAACTTCCTCAACTTGATAAAGGGCATTTATGGAAAACCCGCAGCTAACATATGGTCAGTGGTAATAGCCTGAAAGCATCCTCCTAAGATCAGAAACAAGACATGATACCCACTCTCGCCACTTTTAGTCAATATTGTACTGGAAGTTCTATCCAGAGCAATAAGGCAAGAAAAAGAAATATAAGACATCCAAATTGAAATGGAAGAAGTACCGTACCTATTCACAGATGGCATCATCTTATATATAGAATAAGATTCACAAAAATACTATTTGAGCTAATAAACAAGTTCAGCTAAAGTTGCACAATACTAGATCAATACACAAAAATCAGTTGTATTTCTATATACTAGCAATGAACAATCCAAAAAAGAAATTAAGAAAACAATTCCATTTATAACAGCATCCAAAAGAATAAATACTTAGGAATAAATTTAACCAAAGAAGTACAAGACTTGTATAGTGAAAACCATAAAACATTGCTCAAAGAGATTAAAGACAATCTAAATAAATGAAAACACATTTCCTGTTCATGAATTAAAAGACATAATATTATTAATATTATTACTTCTCAGAGCGATCCATCCATATATTCAATACAATTCGTATGAAAATTTAATGGAATTTTTGTAGAAATGGGAAAGCTGATCCTAAAATTCAAATGGAATTTCAAGGAACCCCAAATAACCAAAACAATCTTTAAAAAGAACAAAGCTGTAGAACTTACATGTCTTGATTTCAAAATTTACTATAAAGCTACAGTAACTGAGACTGTGTGGTACTGACATAAAGATAGAAATATAAACAAATAGAATGAATTTAGAGTCTAGAAATAAGCCCATATAACTACAGTTAATTGAGTTTTGACAAAGGGTGCCAAGACCATTCAGTGTGAGAACAATAGTTTCTTCAACAAATGGTGCAGAGACAACTGGATAACCACATACAAAATAATGAAGGTGGGCCCCTCCCTCATAGCATATACAAAAACTAAGTCAAAATGATTCCAAGAACTAAAATAAGAGCTAAAACTATAAAACTCTTAGAAGAAAACACAGAGATATATCTTCATGCCACTAGATTTCACGACAGATTTTTTAGATAAGACACCAAAAAACAACAGTATGAGCAACAACAAAATACTAGATAAACTGTACTTCATCAAAATTAAACTTTTGTACATTAAAAGACGCTATAAGGAAATGAAAAGTTAAACTACAGAATGGGTCAAAATATTTGTAAAGCATATATCTGATAAGGGTCTAGTGTCCAGAATGTATAAAGAATTTTTATAACTTAATGACAAAAATACAAACAACCCAACATAAAAATGTACAAAAGACTTCTATAAACATACCTCTAAAGAAAATACACAAATGGCCAACAAATACAAGAAAAGAGGCTAAATGTCATTAGCGATTTCAGAAATGCAAATTAAAACCACATACTTTACATCTATTATGAGGTCAAAAATTAAAAAAAAAACAAGTAAGTGTCAGTGAAGATTTGGAGAAACTAGAACCGTCCTCCATTGCTGGTGGGAATATAAACTGGTACAGCCACTATGAAAAATAGTATGGCAGTTCCTTAGTAAAACATAAAATTCCTATGTAACCCAGCAATTACAGTGCTAGGTATATACACAAAGGAATCGAAAAGTGAAAACAAGGACTCAGACAAATACTTGTACACAAATGTTTATAGCAGTACTATTTATAACAGCTAAAACGTGGAAGCAATCCAAATATTTATCAATGGATAAACAAAATGCCAAATATCCACAAAATGAAATATTACTTAGCATTAAAAAAGAATGAAGTACTGATGAAATATGAAAACATTAAGCTAATTGAATGAATCTAGACACAAAAGGTCATGTAATATAGTAGTCCCCTCTTAGGCTTAGTTTATGTTCTGTGGTTTCAGTTATCTACAGCCAACTGCAGTTCAAAAATATTAATTGAAAAATTCCAGAAATAAACAATTCAATAAACAATTCATAAGCTTTAAACTGTGTACTCTTTGGAATAGTGTGATGAAATCTTGAGCTATCCCACTCTGTCCTGCCTGGGACATGAATCATCCTTTGTCCAGCGTATTCACACTGTAGACACTCCGCTAGTCGCTTAGGAGCATTTGGTTACCAGATCAACTATCATGATATCACAGTGCTTGTGCTCAAGTAACCCTGATTTTACTTAATAATAGCCCCAAAATGCAAGAGTAGTGATGCTGGCAATTCAGTTATGCCAAAGAGAAGCTGTAAAGTGCTTCCTTTAAGTGAAAAGATGAAAGTTCTCAACTTTAGGAAAGAAAAAATTGTATGCTAAAGGTGCTAAGACCTATGGTAAGAACAAATCTATCCGTGAAATTATGAAGATGGAAAAAGAAATTTGTGCTTGTTTTGCTGCTGCACCTAAAACTGCAAAAGTTACAGCCACAGTGCATGATAAGGCTTAGTTAAGATGGACAAGGCATTAAATTTGTGGGTAGAAGACATGATCAGAAAATGCATTCCAATTAATGGCGACATGTTGCACCAGAAAGCGCTGAGCCCTGAAGACTTCAGCAAGGGACTCCCCCGAAAGAAGTGACCACACTGACATAACTTTCATTACAGTATATTTTATTATTATTGTTGTTACTCTTACTGTGCCTAATTTGTAATTAATCTTCACCATAGGTATGCAGGTATATATAGAGTTTGGTAGTATCTGCAGTTTCAGGCATCCACTGGGGGTCTTGGAACATATCTCCTCCCACAGGTAAGGGGGGATGACTGAATATCATTCCATTTACAGAAATATCCAGAAAAGGTAAATCCACATAGACAGAAAGCACATTGGTGGTTGCTCAGGGCTAAGGGAGAGGGAAAATGGGGAGTGACTGTTTAATTGGTATGAGGTTTTCATTGGGAGTGATGAAAAGTTGTTAGAACTAGATAGTTGATGGTTGTGCAACACTATGCAAGTACTAAATGCCTTGTTTTATGTGTATTTCACCTCAATTAAAAAATCTCTAGTCATGGTTTCTAAAAACATATTGTTCTCCTTGTTAAAAAGCTGAGTTTTATAAAACACATATTGTATAGCTTTATTTATATGAAATTTTATAAAAGGCAAAACTACAGGAATAGAAAGTAGATCAATGGTTGCACTGGGCCAGGTTTGTGGGTACTGACTACAAAGGGGTATGAGGAAACATTCTGCAGTGATAAATCGATATTTTCTACATCTTGACCACGGTGGTGGTGATAGGGGTATATACATCTGTCAAAACTTATTGAACTGTACACTTCAAGTGTATTTTATGATATGTCAATTATACCTCAATAAAGTTAGTTTTAAAAGCTGAGTCTTGATTACTCTTTAAAGGCCATAGTTGGCATCATTTAATGTTAATCTACTTCCCTGGTATGATCAGAATGTGCTTATGGTACCTATTATGCAAAGCAATGCAGATGTTATACATTAAAAATGGTCATAAACAAAAGGCAAACTGCCAAATAGTCTGAATACTAAAATAATTAATAATCACGGTTGCTTACCAATTCTGGAAGAGGACAAATAGTTCCAGTATTCATGTATAACCCTTCGACTACAATAAAACGTCGAGTTACACGAGCCTTGCGAGGATTCTTTAAAACAAAAATAAAAAATTCAGACATTTTAAATTTCAGTGACTCTAAATACAGTCTGTTGTATGCTTCCTGGCACTTTCCCCTTGCAAGATTCATCAAAATAAGTAGACAGACAGACAGGTAGGTAGTCTGGATGAATTTCAAGCCCAGGTTTAAGATACTGTTACTATGAGATGAAGATAGTGCTTTCTTCTCTCAGGCATGTTTTTCAGTTCACACAATCAACTAGGCTACCTTACACACACACACGATCCCCAGGCACTGAGAATATTAAAACAAAAACTAAACCTTCCAAGTCCAGAATGACTGGGAAGGGGCCCAGGGAATTTCCTGGTGAGATAGGGATGTTTGATGTCATGACAGGGGCCATGATACTCAGGTTACATGGGTCTAACCAGTGGTCAAAACTGTATGGCTAGGATTGTGCATTTCAGTGTCTGTAGATTTTATCTAAAATAAAAAGAACTATAACAATGATGTCAATCATCAACATAGAGATGTAGTAGTAGGGAGTCAGGTGGAAGATAAGATGATACAGGCTGGGAGAAGGGGAAGGAGGCTTCATTACACTATTGTTTCCTTTGAATGTGCCCCAAACTTTCTGTAACAAAAGTTAAACAGACAAACTCTGCTTTCCCTAATCAACCAAAAGAACAGATGAAAGCCTTTTCCTTCCTTATTCCTCACTACTGGGTCAAGTAAAATTCGACTATGACCTCATCTGGTAATGTCTGAAGCCAGGGAGGTAAAAGGGCTTTTTCAGACAACACACACCTTCCCACACCCCACTGATGGTGGGCTGCTAATAAACCACTCATGCTGCTGAATTTGTAGATGCTTCAGGTGTACTGGGCTGAAAAACAATGAGATCCACAGAGTTTGCTACCATCTTCCTACTCAAAGCCTTCTTGTCTCTAAGCTTCTGTCTGATGGATAACTAAAAACTCAGATATCAGAGCTATACTTTAATGAATATTTTAGAACCCATACTTGGAATGCTCAGAAAGTGTCTGTTTAAATATGCAAAAGTATCCACTGAGTTTCCTCGGTCATCTCCACTCGGTTATTAACACAAACCCGAAGGCTGGGGTTCCTGGATGAGGACATAGGGGCATCCTGCCTCTGACTACCTTTCAAAAATGAAGTATTTTTCTTAGGATTTAAAAATATTCAATGTAGAAATCTTGTGAAATAAAAAAGTACAAAAAAGAATTTAACAAATTAGCTTATCACACCATAAATTGATAACTTTGTCTCTCTTGTACATACATATCTTTATAAATTAATTTGTTCAAATCAGGATTTTACTGCAGTAGTTTTAGGACCTGAGTTTTAAAAACATTATGTTATGAATATTTCCACATTATTTAATATTATTTAAAACATGATTTCGGGAAAGATATAATATTCCACCTTGTAGATATTCAAAAATTAATGATTCTTCCAATGTTAGGACTAAGGTTGTTTCTCTTATTTTGCCTTTTCACATTGTATTGTGAATATCCTTCAATCTTTGACACTACTTCTAATAATCTTCTAAAGACAGCACCCCAGAAACAAGTCAGAAGGGTATGGATATTTAAGAATCCTGGAATATATTTGCTCACTTACCCTCTAGAAAGGCTGTCACTTGAAACTCTTCCCAGAATTACGGGACGGCTCTCTGTCTCATCACAGATATCAGTGTTTGGCATAGATTATTATTATTAAGAAATGTTCCCTACTTGAATAGGCAAAAACTCCTGGCCTAATTTTTCTAATTATTAGCGAGGCTACACTATTTTTCACTTGCTCATAGTTATTTGTATTTCTTCTTTGAATATATTTGTATTCTATTTTTAACAACTGTCATTTAACTATTTTTAGAAGAGTTAGTATGGAACAAGAGAACCCTGAAGGAAAAAAAAGAAAAGAAAATCATCTTGGGAAATCAACAACAAAAAAATTTGATTCAAACCTAAATTAAACTGCAATATTTTTATTTACTTTCAAGGGAAAGATGAACATTTAAGTAAAAAAAAATCCCCAAATTTAACATTTATATTTATGTGAAAATGAAAGTGAGAAAGAATTATTTTTAAAAAGCAAAATGTAAAGTTATTTAGAAAGCCAACTCTTAGCAGGAAAATATAAATTCACTAGCAAAAAAGGTAAAAACTCTAAAATAAAAATAAATTTCAAGATGATTTCTTGTTATTCATAAAGAAAGTTCCATGGATAATAATTCTGGTAAAACACACATATGAGAAACTTGAAATGTTTTCCAAATCTGTACAATACCAAGTTGGTAAAATAAATTCTATAGCAGACTGATCAGTGTTCTTCAATCTGGTAGCATTCTATTATTAAATCAGAATAAGAGACATCTTTTGATAATATGTAGAAATAAAGTCATCAGTGGAATGGTCTCAATTTTAAGATTTTCCCTACAGATTTTCCTAAATTGTGTAACTATAAAACACTGGCCTATTGCATGTCTGGCATAAAATAGCAAGAGTCTATGCATATTCATCAGAGATAAAAATTCATCATAGAATATATATATTCACTAAATGCTGTTCTTAGGCTGTCATCTAAACAAAGATGACAGAATCCTAAAGGAATAATGCAAATATCTGGAAAAAATGGAAATTAACACAAAATTAAGGTACATGATGAGTATTTTTATCAGTTACTCTAGTAACGAATGAGCTGTATTGGAAAAGTCCACCACTTGCAAGTGGTGTTTGAGACAAAAGCTGTGTTGACCAGGTTCCTTGTATAGTTCACATATAATGGTTCCTGATGCAGAACCATAGACCAGAACTACTTTTTTCATCCAGGTGACCAGAAGAAAATAAATGATAATTCGAACAGTGACACTTTGAACATTTCCTCTGCTACACTCTAATTGAACAGTGAGGAGTGAGTTCCACTCCGCCACTCCCCAAAGGGAAGAAACAGTGTTAAGTGGCTGCAAGATGGCAGGAAACCATGTTTGGGGTGGCTGTTTCTCACAGGTTGCAGCTGCTCAGAGCTCCGGCATGAAGTGGGGGTGGGGAGAGTCTCATTTTGTTCATAAACTAATAAATTAAAGATCTGCTGAAATTGTTTCTTCTACTTAATTGATATGTGATTTATTCTGATATGAATTAAACTATTTTGAATTCTACAGGTACATCTCATTAACACCCTAATGAGTTTCAGTGCTATTTCTGTCGAGGTGAAAGTGTATATCCTCATACCCTCAAAGTGCATGCTCTTTTTCTCTCTGTCTTTTAGAAAGGTGCCTGGATTAATTTCTCCCAAACCTGCCATATATAATTATGGCAGTGATGAGGCAATTACAATCAGACTTGGCTCTTTAACATGAAGTACATTTAATAAGCAGTAACGCCCTTATATCCAAATGTGATCCACAGGCAAGTTTTCATGACAAATTACCATTTCATATATAATTTAGCCGGTTAGAAAGTACAAAAGAACTGCATAATCTTCTTCAAAAGAATACCTTTTGATCTTCGATCTCTTGTTCTTTTAGTAGTTGCTCCAGGTCAGCCATATCATTATGCTTAAATAACTTAATGTCACTACGTGATGCTTGTAATCCTTTCTGTATAGCAAAGCAGGCAGCTCTGTCTCTGCAAGAAAGAGACACCCACCAAAGTGGAGTTTAGAGGGCCTTGTCAACATTCTTAGAAAAGGAATGCTTCCTTTTGTAGGTTGACCAACAAACAATTGTTAATGTGAACACAGCAAATAAATAAAACATGTTTGAACATTTATACATTGTTTTGCACTTCACTCTGCAAGTTCTTTTCACAAAATTACCATATTGATTCTATTTCAAGAACCACACTCTTGCCATATTTTCACCTCTCAGAAATCAGCATGCTTCTTATTATGGATAGTATCTCGGTTTACTCACAGTACTTTTCTCTGAGAAATGTGTGAAACATTGTGTATGTCACCATCAGTGGCATCTGATTTGACTGCCACACTCTTCTACCATTACTTTGTCATGAGAAGCAATACTGGATCATTGATTCTATAGAACCTAGAGAAGAACTCTGGGTCTTGCATATTAAACTTCAGTAAGATCTTCTAAATTGGGTTAATTTGGAGGAAGCATATTTTTTAAATTAAATTGTATTATTTAAAAGTATATGCAAGACTTCTACTTTTGGGAAGATGGAGTAGATGTATTTTCCCTATTTTTCTCATTAGGTACAACAAAACCCCCTGGACATTACATGTAAAACAAACAGAAGACAACTCTGAAAAGTGCAGAAAAAAAAGCAGACCAGGTAGGGACTTGAGAAATGACATGAAATGGGTTCTCTGAATTTTCCTGACTTGGAGCTGATGAAGCTGGCCACATGGAAATGCCATAGGCACAGACCAAAAATGCTCTAACAGAAGCCTCGGCTCTGTAGCTAAAGGGACAGGAAAGGGGGCATCCCAGTAAACAATAACAGCTCTATTATAGCCACACCACAGAAAAACCTAGGCTCATCTCTTCCATACCAGCTAAGGCTGAGTGGGGGAGGAACCTGGACTCTGACTCTTGTGAGGCTACAACAAGGCACCCCAGCACCCCCCGTTGGTGTCCGTAAAGGGAGGTGAAACTTTTATTCATGCTGGACAGTAATAAGTGGCTCTCTCCACTGTAGTGTCAGTGACACCATGTGGAGAGCCCCAAGTTCCATGCCCCCTGCAGTGAGAGGCACCCTCCCTCTCTTGGCATGGGTTATGTCAGAGGAAGCTCAGGGGAGAGTAGATGGGAGATAAAAACACCTCACCTTGGTGTCAACAGAGGCTGAGTGGAGACCCTGGATTTGGATCTCCACCTGGCAGTAATGAGGCAGTAGTACCCCCCTGTCCTCTGGAAGAGTGTCAGAGAAAGCCAATTAAAACAGTAGATTTAAATAAAACATCAACTATAATAACATAATATGAAAATGTTCAGGTTTCAACCAACTATCACTTGTACGTATACTAAGAACCAGAAGACATTAAACAGAATGAAAGAAAATAATAAAAAAATACCAATACTGAGGTGACAAAAATGTTTCCTCAAAATATTAAAAATAGAATTATCATACCATTCAGTGATATAGAAATTGTACATCTGGGAATTCATCTGAAGAAAATGAAAACACTAATTTGAAGAGATATATGCATCCCTACATCACTGCAGCATTATTTACAATAGCCAAGATATGGAAGCAACCTAAGTGTTCACTGATAGACAAATGGATAAAAATGATGTGATACATATATACAATGGAGTATTATCAGCCATAAAAAAGAATATAATCTTGCCATGTGCAATAACATGGATGGACCTAGAAGGAACCATGCTGAGTGAAATAAGTCAGACAGAAACACAAATACCGTATGATTTCACTAATATGTGACATCTAAGAAAACCAAACAAATCAAAACAAAAACAGACTAAAGATTAATAGAGGAAACAAACTGGTGTTTATCAGAGTGGAGCGTGGTGCGGGGGCGGGGGGGCAGGTATTGAAGGAGATTAGGAGGAACAAACTTGCAGTTATAAAAATTTAAGTAAGTCATACAGATATGATATACAGCACAGGAACTATGGCAATAATATTGTAATAACTTAGTATGGTGACAGACGGTAACTAAACTTATGTGGGGATTATTTCGTAAAGTATATAAATATCGAATCACATACACCTGAAACTAATGGAACATATTGATTATACGTCAATCAAAAAAGTTTCAATCAGCAATTATGAACACACTCAAAACAAATGAAAAAAACAGAAAACCTCAGCAAAGAAATAGAAGATATAAAGAAGACTCTCATGGAGATATTAGAACTGAAAAACAAAATAACCAGAAGAAAAAACTTGGTGGATGGGTTCAGCAGCAGAATGGAGGAGACAGAAGAAAGAATTACTGAATTGAAAGATGTAATAATATAAATTAGCCAATGTGAACCATACAGAGAAAATAGACTAGAAAGAAAAGAACAGGGCCTCTGGGACAAGTGGGACTACAACAGATGATGCAACATTCATGTCAGAGGGGTTGCAACGAAGAGAAAGAGGATGGGGCTAAAAAGGTACTCAAAGAAATAACGGCTGAAAATGTCCCAAGTTTAGAAAGAGGCTTAAACCTACAGATTATCAGAGAAATTCATACATGTAAACCCAGAAGAATAAATGCCAAGACAATTATAGCCAAACTTCTGAAAATGAATGACAAAGAAAAAAATCTTGAAAGCAGCCCAAGAAAAATGACACGTTACATGTAAGAGAAAAACAATTTAAATGGCAGCAGATTTGTCATTAGAATCCATGGAGACCAGAAAAAAAGGTGTCATAATATATTTCAAATGCTGAAAGAAAAGAAATGTCAACCAGCATTCCTATAACCAGCAAAAATATCCTTTAGGAGTGAAGGAGAATCCAATGCATTCTCAGTTGAAAGAAAACTAAGAATCTGTCATCTAGACCTCCTCTAAAGAAAGTTCTCCACATAGAAACATAAGTAAAATAAAATAAAGAATTTTAGAATATCAGGAAGAAAGAAAGGACATTACATAAAAAGTATGGACAAACACACTAGGCTTTTCTTCCCTCTTGAGTTTTCTAAATTATTTTGGTTAAAGTAAAAATTATTACACTGTCTGATGTGGTTCTCAATGTATGTATCGGAAGTACTTGAAATAATTACGTTATAAACAAGGAGAATAAAGAAATATAAAAGAAGGTAAAGGTTTTATAGTTGAACTAGTAAAATGATCAGTAGAATGTGAAAACTTATGCATATATATATAATGTAATATTTAGAGCAACAATTGTAAAAATGATACAAAGAGAAACATTACAAAACACTATGTATAAATAAAAATGGAATTCTAAATCATAATCAATTAACCAACAAAGAGGCAGGAAAAAAAAAGAACAAAAAATAAATAAAATGGCAGATTTAAGCCTTCACATATCATGAATGATTACAGCAAACATAAACGGCCAAACATACCATTTAAAGATAGGTATTGGCAAAGTGGATTAAACATGACCCAACCATATGCTGCATGTGTGTATGTTATGTACAATATACATTATGTACAATAAATATATTATGCAAACATTTATCAAGGGAAAGCAGAATTGCCTATGTTAATATCTGATAAAGTAGACTTTGGAACAAAGAAAATTACCAGAGACAAAGGACATTATGTAATGATAACAAAGGTCAAATAACCAAGATGACTTATCCTAAATATGCACTAAATAGCAGAGCTGCAAAAGATGAGAAGCAAAAACTGATAAAAGTGAAAGGACAAATAGACAAATCACAACTGAGAGAACTACTAGACAGAAAATCAGCAAGGATATAAAAGAACTCAACAACATCATTAACCAACAAGCTCCAACTGTCATTTATAGAACACTTCACTGAACAACAGCAGAACATTTGAAACATATTTCAAGATAGACCACATCATGAGCCATAAAACAAACTGCAAAAAATTTGAAATCTCCAATTATATGGAAATTAAAAAATATACTTCTATATAACCCATGGGTCAAAGAGAAGGTTTAAAAGAAAGTAACATACAATGAACTAAATGAAAATGAGCAAATCAAAATTTGCAGGATACAACTAAAGCAATGACAACAGGGAAATTCAAAGCCCTAATGCATTAGAAAAGAGGAAAAGTCTCAAATCAATAATTTAGGTCCCCACCTCAAGAACCTAGAAAAAGAAAAGCAAAATAAGCCAAAAATGAGCAGAAGGCAGGAAATAATACTAAAAATCAACAGAACTGGAAACAAAAGTACAATGGAAAAAAAAAAATCAATAAAACAAAGAGCCGACTGAAAAAAATCAACAAAATTGACAAACCTTAGCAAGACTGACAAAAGGAGAGTAGACACAAATTACAAGTTATAAATGAAACGGGATATCACTGCAGGCTCTGCAGACATCAGAAGGATAAGAAGGGAATATTACAAAGAATGCTACACATATGAATTTGACAACTTAAAAGAAATGGACCAGTTCCTTGAAAGACACAATCTCAACTCTCTCAATAAGGATAATTTGAATAGCCTTATAAGTACTATGGAAATTAAATTTGTAAGCAAAATACTTCCAAAAACTAAATCTCAGATCCAGTTGATTTTACTGGAGAACTCTACTAAACATTTAAAAAGTTAACAACAATTTTATACATTTTCTCTAGAAAACAGAAGAGGAGGGAACACTTTCCAATCGATTTCATGAAGTATTATCCTGACGCCAAAACCAGACAAAGTCTAAAAAAAGTAAACATCATTAGCTAGCAGGGAAATGTAAATTAACACAATGAGACACCTCTACACACCTATGAGAATGACTTAAGGATACTCTTAAGGATGTGGAGAAACTAGATCTCTTAGCTGCTGTGGATGGGAATGCAGAATGGCACAGCCACTCTGGCAAATAGTTTCTCAATTTCTTAAAACACTAAATATGTAATACCATGTGATCTAGCAACTACACTCCTTGGCATTTATGCCAGAGAAATGAAAATTTACATTCACAGAAAAACCTGTATGTGAATGTTTACAGCAGCTTTATTTGTAATAGCCCCAAACTGGAAACAACTCAGATATCCTTAATAGGTGAATGGTTCAACAAACTGTGATGCATCCATACCATGGAATATGACTCAGCAATTCAAAGGAAGAAAGTCTTCATCCACACAACAACTTGAATGAATCTCCAGAGAATTAATGCTGACTAAAGAAAGCCTATCCCAAAATGTTACCTATTGTATGACTGCACTTGCCCAACGATCTTGAAATGACAGAACAGGAATGGAGAACAGATTAGTGGTTGCCAGGGATTGAGTGGGTAGGGTGGGAGGGATATGGGAGTGGCAACATGAGAGATCCTTCTGATGATGGAAATGTTCTGTATTTTGACTTTATCAATGTCAAGTTTCCAGCTGTGAAACTGTATTATAGTTTTGCAAGAGGTGATCACTAGGAGAGACTGTAAAGGGCATACAGAATCAATGTATTATTTCTTAGAAATGTATATAAATTACAATTACTTCAAAATAAAATGTTGCATTAAAAAAGGTATATGAAGTAATATGAAGTAATATGAGCACAGACTTAGTAAAGTAACTGGGACAGACTTTAAGTACGTGAACAATCACTGTGCTGAGACCTACGCTTGGCAAAGCGTTATGTTTACTAAAAAGAAAGAAAATGAAGCATAGGATCTTTTGTCTATGCCTTTATCAAAAACAATTTCTCAAGCAATTTACTATTGCCATTTTTACCTCTAATGTTCCTTTCAACTGAATTTCAAGCAGACTATTAAAAATTCTGTATAAGAGAATAATTAAGTTGTCTAATGACTCACTAGAAACTGAAGTTCTAAGACACTGGGTATAACATCTGGAAGTGAATTTGGCTTAAGTTTGATACTGGATGACATTATACTTGTAATTATACTTTTACTAAAAATCCAGAAACAATGTTTAAATCAGTCGTTCTCAAGTTTGTGATGTCTTTATTATTTGATTTTTTAACTATGTGCAAAAAATTAATGAAAATATTCATTTTCATGGTCACATCAAGAAGCACTACTTCAGGGCAGGTGCTGGAGTGCTCCCAGGTTGTTGCAGGGTGATGGGCAAGAATGGGCCACATGTACTCTGAAGTCCCCGGGCAGAGCCAGTGTTGCAGCATGTGCTTGAGCTTACTGCACTAGCAGGAGTTCCAACAGCAAGAGAGAAGCAGTAGGAGGCTGCAAGGGCTGAGGAAAGCCAAAACCTGAAGTCCAATCAATCACTTGGACCCCTCTTTTGAGCTCCAGCCTCCGTTCATTCATTTTTTGAACTGGTATTTTCCTAAGCACTATTAAATGGCAAATGCTATCCTAGGCAATGAACTAGTATAAACTGTTGCAAGTGCTATAAAAGAGTACAGTGAGTCTGAGGCAAGATGGGTAGAGAGCAGAGGATGTGTGTCTGTGTGTGCACACATGTGAGCATAAGGAAGGTATGAGAAGCAGAGTGACTTTACAGGCAGTGTGAGTGCCCACGTGGTCTAGATTCACAATGATACTATACTCCTCTGGCTTTAAGATCTTCTCCACATGCAGCAGGGGATCTTGACCTGAGAGGCTGGGGAAGGCTTTCCTGCAGAGGTGATACAAGTGCAGGGTGAGGAGGATAAGCAAGAATTAAGTAGAAGAGATGAGGAACAATATTCTAGGAATAGGGACTAGCATGCGCAAAGGCCCTAAGGCAGGAGAAAACTAGCACTTAAGGCTGATGAGGCTACAATGTGACCACCTGAGGGAAAATGGTAAAAAAACGAGCCTGCAGAGGTAGTTTATAACACACGAAAGGCACAAAAAAGCATACTAAAGACTTGGATCCTTATTCTAGGAACAATAGAAACTCTTAAATGGAATGTGACATTTTGCATTTTTCAAAAAAGGTTATTCTAGCTATGATGTTAAAAAGGAAAGAAGCAGCAAAAGTAAATGGCAAAAGTAGATGTTTTTTTTTAAAATTAAAAGTCATTTAATAGTCTACTCAAAAGATAACAGAGGCTTGAACTAGAGGCAGGCACTTCTGACAGGTGTAACCAGCTGCCTGGGCTGTGCTAGCCCACACCCTGCTCCTCTCTGCTCTTCCCCTCCAGCAAATGGCAACACCATCCATCCAGTGCACATACATGGAAGCATGTAGATTTACTCATAAGAAGTTAAAGATGTCCCAAACTCATGGCTTCTATGTTCTTAACAAGCCATAAAACAAGACCAGCAGAGACTAGGAGTTGGGGGTGGAGGTGATGGTAAGATGGTAAGTGGAGTGACTCTGCCACGTAGTGTAAGTGAGTTGTGACCACAGATTCACAAGGATACCACACTGTCACGGAGCTGCATAAAGAAGGCAGATGGTTGGCCTCATCCTGGGAAAGTCTGGCCTTCTTAATATCAATAAATAAAATCATAATGAAAGATAACTGAGCACCGATAACTTTAGGCATTCTTCTAGTGACGGTTTCAAAAATTCTATAGAACTACTTTGGCCAGGGTGACTACATATTTCTTTAAAAACAAAAAAATCAATATTATTTCAGGCAGATAACCTCTAGCAAAGGAATTTTCTAGGCGGATCAATATTATTTCCAATAGAATTTTGATTAGAAATGTAGGTAAAGGTTACTTACACAAATATAATGTCCCCTCTCTTAGAGTAAGCAGGAATAGCACTGGCTATGGTGGCGAATCCATATGAGTAGAGAATGGCTTCTTCTGTCTTCATAAATTTTGCTAGTCGGTCTTCCAAATCCAAGTGCACATCTGTTTCAATAATAAAAAGTTAAATGGTTAAACTGTCTTATAATTTTTTTCTTCACTAAATAATAAAGAAAATAAGCAGTTTAGTTATTAGTACTGTCACCTTATGGCCAAAATGTAATTATTTTTAAGTTATAAATTATATAAGATCTATTAAGATCTTATACTATTTCTAAAATTTGTGAACTGAATCAGCTACTCATCATTTATCCATATGATGTTACTACTATAACAGTTCCAACTCAGGGTTTTGCTTTGATAACACCCTAGCCCAAGAACTCAAGGCCTAGTGACTTTACCTGCTTTGAAATCCCTCAACCAACCATTTCACCTGCTTTGAAGTCCCTCAGCCAATAGCAACAGTACTTTACCAATCTACAACATGAAATTACTAATGCAATTTTGCATTTTAGCAGAAGGTACCAAACCAGGGACTGAGACAACTGTCAACCAACTTTTAACAGGAAAAGAAATAAAAATGAAAAATAGTTCATTTATAAAGAACCCCATATGCTCTGCATCAAGACAGTAAAGACTTTCAGGAGTGGCTGAAAGTCTATGTATACTAGTTCATTGCCTCTAACAGCTGGTGTCAGTACTTAGTTGTAGCACCTGCCATCACTCTGCAGGACTGAGTTTCTGTCTGAATTCCTTTTTAAGTGTTCTGGAGAATTAAAATTTACAGTACAAAAGAGAAATATGGTCCTCTTATAAAAGCAGTTTAAGAAAAACACTGATGTAATAATGAGAATAAATAGTAATTGTTAAAACTGGTAATTTTTTCTCTCTTATATCATGGTTCCTTATAGCCTTTCACCTTCCCAGGTCTAGTCATGAGGTTTCATGTCCTAGGATGGAGGGACCAGTGATGTCTAGAATAAACTGCATTAACTGGCTTTAAACCTGAAAATTTCAAAGTGGCCTTAAAATGAGGCATTATTCAGGAGAGAAAAAAATGTTTTTAAAACTTACTTTAGCTCTTTAACTACAACAAGACCCAAGCCAGGAGAACAGGATCGGAGTTTTACCACATGCCCTGTGCAAGGAGAACTCAAGCTAATCAGAAAGGATGCGGTCAGGCCCCTCTAGCTTTGGAGCTTCATGGCAAAAAGGAGGGAGGTCACAGGTGATAAAGGCAGACTTTGAGGCTGTGGAAGGGGGAGTTGCAGTGTGTCATGTCCACTGAGGAGAACCTGGAAGTCTAGGCAGCAGCAGGGGCTCCAACATGGTCCCCAGTGAGGGGTGATACAGAGGGCTGATGGGCCAACAGAGCCCTCTGGCCTAGATGTCAAGGTCCCATGTGTGGGAGCATCACTCCAAGAGACCGGTGAACCCATGCCCTCAGCATCAGCCTTCTCTTTAGGGAGCAATGGCACCTCACTCCAGAGATCAGGGAGAAGGCAGAGTCCTCCGCTTCCCCACACCAGAGGGACAGGTATGCCCCTGACTCTCATAGGCATTCTTGATGAGAACAGAGAGAAGGACAGGACCCGAAGACCTGAGATACACAAAGGAGACAATTTAACCCATTTGGGTACAACACTTTATTGTGAATGGACTAAATGTTTCCACTGTAAGGGATGTGGTTAACTGTCAAGGGCAAAGTTTTCACCACCTTCCAGGGAGGGACAATTAAGTAAGGTCAGTTCAGCTACAGCAAATAAAGAAACAACTTCTTAGCACATTTGAATAAAGTGTCTAAAATCTGTAAACCCACTCACTGATTTATGAGGCAAGCTAATCTACTGTGATGCTTTTTAACTAGTAAAAGGAAAAATTAAGGATTATAAAAGTTGCAACTTCACGAAGGACTAAATTAAAAAAAAGTAGTCAGATGAGGGGAATTCAACAATCTTCTCAGTTAATTTATTAATCAAACATTTAATGAATATCACATAAAGACATACTCTGATTAAGCACTGGATCAAGGAGAAATACAGGGTTTCTGACATGGATCAGGGAGAAATACAGGGTTTCTGACACTTGACAAAGTGACACAGCTAAGAGAGGCATTTGGCAGCTGTCAATGGAGAACTTCAGGCTAGAGAGCTGGTACAAGGTGAAGCCGTGCCTTCAACTGACAGGTCTGAAACACTTAGTCCCTTCCACACTCAGAACCACCACATATCCAGTGATTTCTGACTAAAGACAGAGAACACTCAATGGTGAACCAAAGGTGAGGGAGAGAGCTAGCTACTGAGTAAGAGATGGGAAGACACACATGGTCTAAACTAAATCCCAGCTGGATAGCAAGAGAAATACAGTGAGGAATTAGAAAATTTAATAGCAATATCCAGAAACTGAAGCCCACTTTATTTACAGATTTCTTATAGAATGTTATAGAATGACACTGTGAAAATGAACTATTTATCCCATTCTGATCAGATAATGATAAAAAACTAAGTATGTTTCTTCCCATTTGCAAGCTAAAATATGTATATGAACATAGTCTATTATAGAAAAAAAAACACGAAAATCATTTGATTTCCATTACTAATTGGTTATAGTCATTTTATAGAACTGACATTTTCATTATATCAACATTAAATAAAAATGAGGTCTTTACAATAACAAAGAAGAATGTATCCATTTGATCAAAATGGTACCAAAGGGGCATTAGCTCTTCAAGCATCAGGTCTGTGATATCAACATCACCAAATGTGAGCACCTGACTGCTTGCCTTTCTATGAAAGATGCTGCCAGTGGAAAGTTTCAGAAAAAATCTGGTAAGAATTAGGAAACAGCAAAGCACTAGAAAACAGTCACCTCCCATGCAGCTGAGCTCAGACATGTCTTCCTCTTCCTTCTCCTTAGTGCTCTCTGGGCGCCTCCCTACAGACAGGTCTCCACCACCTGCCACTTCTCACTTCCAATCAAACATAAAGGCAGGTCCCCTGTGGAAGGCCTCCTTCAAATTACAATGCTGCCTCTAAACTGGACTATCTACCCTAAATCTTCAAAATTTAGCTACATTGACTTTCATTCAATATATCTATTTCATAAAGAAAAACATGCTTTGGATGTAAACTACTTTTGCTAACTACAAAACGGGTTTTAAATCATTCTTTAAACTTAGCTCTAAAGGACTCTTTCTCTTGATTAGTGATGAGACAGTAAAACAAAACTTGGCTTTGTTTTGGAGCCTCAGAGTTAGTTATCCAGTTTATAAAAATTGTATGTTAGGAATACTCACAACCATTTTTATGTCATTGCCATAAAGTGGTAAGAAGAATCTCTATATAATAAATCAATGACTTACTGGTTCTTGCCTAGTCCTAAAAGTTTAAAAAAGACTGACCTTGTCCTCCTCTGATCTAAAGACACTGGGTTTCAGCTGATGTCAGCCTTGCAAAGCAGGTTTTGTCATAGGTAAACATGGATAAACTGCCTAACTTCTCCTGATGTTTGATAGCTACTGTGTGCAATGAAGGAACTCTTTACCCAAGGGATGGGGAAGCAGCAAACAGAACTGCCAGGGTGTGTTCTCCAACTTCTAATGTCTGTCTTGTGTGTGTATGATCCACTTCACTGACTGGTGCCATAGCTTTGCATGGAGTGAGAGCAGAGCACTTCATTCTCTGATTCACTGCCAGAAGCAAACACAGTAGGAAAGAGGCCACGGAGGGATGTGGTCAGAAAGCCTCTGTATCTTCTCCCAGAACTTGCTGCCCTTTTCAGAACCTGCTCTATCACCAGAAAGTAAGATCTGGGGGTAGGGTCAGTACAGGGTGCCTGGAACCCTGCAAAGGGCTTGCTCATGGCAATCACAGGGGGTTCAAATCTAGGCTCTCTCATCACTAAGTGTGAATCCTGGATAGGACTGAAACTGCTCTGTGCCTCCTTCTGTCAGATGGGTAATAGTTGTACCTGACTCAAGGGCTGTTTTGAGAACCACTGGAGTTAATGCTTATAAAACACTCAGAACAAAGCCTGGCATGGAAAATGCAATATGCTATGTGTTTGTTCAATTAAGTCATATTTCTAGAATTACAATTCTAAAAATATAAATCAAAATTCTAGAATTTTCTCTTTTAAAAGGGAAAAGGTTGCACTATCTTCTAATTAATTTATTCAAATCCTGGATATTTAAGGACTATCTTATATTAAAGTTACTTGTTCAGTTTCCCATTTATATTATATAATATCTTCTCTTAATCTGATAAGAGGAGACATCAACTTTAGAATAAACCAACTATGTTTTCTCTTAAGGCTTTCATATTTTCATGTTATATACTGTTAGTTTTTTAATCCCTTGAGACTTGGGTAATTTCTCCTAAAAGTATGAGTATTATAACTTACGCACTCATTAGAACATAACTACAGTGCTGAATGTCTGTCAAGATGTTTTCACATGTAGTATCTTACACGATTTTTACCAAAACGTTCTAAGTTGTGCAAACAAGGAGTGTTCCCCTCCTGCTCTGTGCAAACTACATTAGCATGACTGGTAGGAAGAAGTGGCAAATCTAGGAATTTCATGATCCAATGCTCTTCCTACTGGTTTTGTTGAGTACTCTAAAACAAAGAAAAAAATATGTTTAAAAATAAACAAATGAACAATTATTTACTGCTGGCTTTAGAACACAATTCAATGCCATTCTCTCTTACCAAGAAACCCTGCCATTAAGTGTCTTTGACCTAGTTTAAGACTAAAGAGCCAGGTAGGCATTACATACGCAAAGCAGATTCTGGGCACTGGCAATAAACCACAGCTATATGAGATTTGTATGAATTATAAACAAAACAAATAAAGACATTCTCAACAAGAGAAACTATCAAAGTGCACTGGGACTCCATTAGCCTTACAGGAAAAGAAGGCTCCACAATCTGATAAAACCACTTACTTGCTCAGTTCTAAAATACACATTAAAACAATAAAATGGGAAGGTGGAAAAACTTCTGATCATACAGTCCTTACAAGACTACCATAAGAACCTGCCAGGCCTTTAGGAGGCAGAACTTTTAGCCTAAGAAACTAGATGAATTTTGACTCAATAGTTATTTGATTTTTCTTTTTCTGTATTAATCATCTAATAACATCTAATATGTTACTATGAAATAAAAAAAGTTTTAATAACAAGTGATTTCATTATCTGAAAAAGAGCTAAGAGAGAGAATATTTTCATCTTTGAAAACAGATGCCTGAATTTGATACTTCCAGGAAAAAAAGAAAAGACAAAATTAAAAGCAACCTTTTGAGGATCCAGGGAAAGAGACTCTAGGCCTCATGAATACACAAGCAACTACAAACAAGAGGAAAGGAGCCCTCAAGTCTGCTTTATTGCTCAGTGCAAAGGGCAAAAGAACCCTAAACATTTAAGGTAAGTTAAATGTACAGGGTATTTTAGAGATTTGAAATTTAGCCTTACTGACCTGGAGTAGCTTCTCTGATCTTATCTAACACTGAAATTTCAAGGTAACTTAATATCACTTATGATAATTAAACTGATTACTTCCAGAATAGGAAACACATAGAAAATATCTTGTTAGAAAACGGAAAAGGAAACATATGGACAATATACATCCAAAGAAAGAAAAAAGATGACAAGTAAATATGGGCAACTATTAAGAAACAAGACAAGTTTATCCATAGGACAATGTACTAGGAAAACATTACACATGACTATAAGCTATAGGTTTAGTGTCTTGTTACGAAAACACTACAAATTAACCTTCAACCTTTGCCAGATGCCACAGTCTGAAGCTTCAACCACAGTTAGAATAAATATGACTCAGTGACCAATAAAGTTGTTTACAGAGGAGCTGATATATAACAATGTGTCCATTATACTGCCTCTGGTGGTCCATTCAGACACCGGAACAATCAAATCCAATTTAAAACACTCCAACAGCAAGGTACAGAATGTGTGTGGTATACTACTATTTTTGTAAAAATGAGGGGAAATATACATGTATGGAAGTGGTTTGTATATTCTAAAAAAAAAAAAGCCTCTGTTAGAACTGATAAACTACTGATTGATAGTAGCTGTCTTTTTGTGGGGTGGGATGGTAGTAAGAAAGGAAAGACTTTTCACTATCTCTATATACCTTTGAAGTTTATATCATGGCCTGAATTATTCAATCAAGAAAATTATTTAAAAACCATTTATCCAAATACCCCACATTTGGAAGCACAAAGCACACTGTTATACATATTAAATTTCAGGTGATCCAACTGGAAAGTTGACTGGGCTATCCTAATAATGCACTTCCACAGCTCTTGGAAAACTGGTCTTGAAGATTTAAAACATTTGTTTTTTATGACTTGATTTAGCAATAAATCTCTTATCTGTCATCTCAGATTAACACTCAAGCAGGGGCCAAGGCCACACACACAAATAAAATCTACTAAAAAGAGAGGCTTTTAGGAAAGTAACTACTTTAGCCCAGCAAGCAGATCATAGAAAGCAAGCCTTGTTGATCAGATTACAACAACCTCCCTCATAAAAAATGCTGTTTCTAGTTTTCTAATACTTTTCAAGAAAAATCATTCCCTATGGATCAAAACCAAGAAATCAACCCATGTTCGCACTAGGCTAGAGAATAAAGGGAGACTGAGCTGAGCTCGTTTAAGTCTTTGATCCTGCCATTAATACTGGGAGTCAGCATAACTTGGTTTCTAGTTTTAGGGCCGAAGTTAATGAGCTGTGTGACTGTGTGGCAGTCACTTAACCTCTCTGGGCTTTCTATTCCTCTTATGAATAATTGGGATGCTGGAATACAAGATTTTTAAGATCTTTTCCAGCTGTAGGATTCTTGTACACTAACTCCAGTCACCTGTTTCCAATATAAATAATTTAACCATCAAGCTAGCTAAGGAATAAAGAAAGGTGCTCCCTTAAATAAAAACATCTTAAATGTTAAAGTGAAAAAAAAACACACACACAAAGACCCAGAAGTAGAAATGAGTATAGAAGCTCTACCTTCCCCACACTCTAACTCTGACATTTTGTAAGTCAGAATGTTATTTCCAGTAGTATATTCATTTAACAGTTATTTAGCATTTTTGAAATTTTCAGAACCAAATAACTATGCATTTAATAAACATAACCACAAAATGCCAGGGTCATCTTTGACAACTCTCAGGTAGTTTGTAGTGTCTGAAATCACACACTCATCCTAATATTTAGTTAGCCTGTCCTGGGGTCACCTGAACACAAGAAAATCAATGATCCTTCATCTTTATCCCAGAAGGAAAAAGCTACAGAGTCTACTGCCCCCCAATCTGTTCTTGCCTTTTTTCTTAGCATGTGGTGGCTGCCCAGCTAGGCTATTTCCTTGCCTCCTTTGCAGTGAAGCATGACCTGGGTTATGTTCTCACCAATGTAATGTGGACAGAGTGATGTGCAGTGCCACCTGCCCACCTAAAAGGGTACTGCTGCCCTGCATTCCTGTTCCCCACATACTTCCTACATGGCAGCCACGCAAACCAGGAAGGTCTCCTCCACACTGGAGCAGAGAAGATTAGGATTTCTACACAATTATGAAGAGCAGAACTGCCCACAACCGGACCCTTCCCGTTACAACTGTCATGCACAACAGAAACAAACTGTGTCTCCTCATACCTCTGGCCTCTTGAGGCACATGCAATAGCAGCTTGGGCTTAGACCTATGAGGTACACACCTAACGTACCTACAGCTCTTCTCCACAAGTGTCATTGAACCCCAGACCAATGCACCTCCCACCTACGGTTCCAAATACACACTAGAAAATTAGGCAAGAAATAGCACTCACCAAGTTAACAACATAACTAATTAAGGCTATCTTTTGCTGAGAGTTTTGAAATTGAATAGAATCTTAATTCTTGAAAGTATCAGTCTGAAAAATACAACAAAAACATACCAAATGTGCCATAAAACCCTCTAGGTCCACAAGTCCCCACACCGTACTTCTTTAGAGATGCCAAAGCTGCTGCCTTTGGGGAAGAAAAGAAAATTAGATTTTAATAATTTATCTTTAAGAGTTCAAAATTTACATTTCCTATTCATTAACCTACATAACTCCTCCCTCCCTCAACCATTTTCCTTCCTTTCTCAGAAATGACATTCTAACAACAGAATGTAAAGAAAAGTCAAACATTAAGGGTTTAGGGATAACTTAAAACATAGAAATGTTCTATTAGTTCGAATATCAAAACCTGATTAACTCAATGCCTTTGTAGTTTCTGGTATTTTGTAGACATAGTCTGTCCTCAAAAATGTTTACTAGCCAACACTCTCAATAGGAAATAGAGTAATTTCTTAGATACATCTCCAACTATCTCTAGGTCTGGCTTGTACAACACTAAGCCTCATTAGACATTCCTGCCACCATCTGTGTAAATCCAGGTCACAGTTCTTCCAGAAAAGAGTAATGGTAGACACTTATGGAGCCCTTTCTAAAATTGTGCATTTGTCTTTGATTTTATGTCCAGTTTCTTAAGTCAGTCATGCTATCTGTCCACTTCAGCATAGGTGCTGCTTACCTTGACCCTAGGGTCATCCAACAATCCAAGAAAATTAAATGAGGCAAAGTTTATACATTTTTTTCCATTCACTATGATGTTGTGGCTTGGAGGGCTGGGGAAAAGAGACAAGAGTGGTTTACTTCAGCAGGTATTCATGTTATAGCACACACACTATGACATTACCCTGGTAGCAGTCAGGATATACAAATGTTACCATTCTACCCTATTTGCATACCAGTCTCCTAGCTCTTTAACTTTTTATTTTAAAAAGTAAAATTAGACAATGGTATATTAAAAATCAGATACCCTGTCATTAATTCCATTCTTAATAGGCTACCCTGTACTACTTACATTAAAAAGTGAGCTTGAATTTCAAGATGGATGGATGGCAAATCTTTGTTTTGATTTTAAATTCACGTAAGAAAGAACAGCTAAATAAAGTACCTCAGAAAAATTCTGGGATAAGATAAAAAGAGAGGAAAGTATAAAAAAGACCAAGATCAAAGGCAAGAATAGGCAGAACAAGTTATGATCTTACAGTTAAGTCATTTACAAATAAATTTATCTATAGGAAGCCACGAAAAAAGTAAGTGGACAAGTGCCTAATTTCTTAAGTTAATGCTGGCATACTATTAAGAGGAATTCCTAGGTCACACCTGAAAAAAGAAAGTTTTTAAAAGAATCAGAAGCGTGGATCCAAGTATGGCTGGGGCAGGAAGTGGGCTCTTGAGGAGACAATTTGTCAAGTCCTTTGCTGACAAACACTCTAGCTCTAGGCCATGCTTCAAAAACACAGGGCCATGAGCTCTTTACTAAAGGGCTGTGAGACCAATTTAGTCAGTCACAACCAGTCTATTTTAACTAAAGAAAACCCTTAGAATGGAATGGAAATGTCACAATACACTGCATAGGGGAAGAGAAAGGACTGTGGCCAGGAACTTATTATGCATCTGCACTGGTCTGCATACTGGGCTGCAGCCAGGAAAGACTGAGAAACTGCTCTCACTGGTATGTTTTAACAGAACTGGTTTTCTATGAGAAAAATAACAAGATGCAGGAAAACTAGGGAAGGGAATGAATGACAACTTGAAGTAAATTCACAAAATCAGATAAACTCATAAAAGCCAAGATGACTGACTCACTGAAAAGAACACAGGCTGTAGTCAGTCAGACAGATCTCATCTGCATTATTGCTACTGATGGCTTCAGAGACTTGGGGACATTACCTGGCCTCCGTGAGCCTCAGTTTCTTCATTTACAGAATGAGGAGAGAACCTTTCTCTCAAGGTAATTGTCATCATAAAAGTGCCTGTCCCATAAGAGGTGCTCTTTAAATATTTTCTTCCTTCTTCCCTATGGCTTCAAGGGCGTCTTCTATTTCAAATCACCCACTGTGATTGTGAATCCATCGCATCATTTAGCTTCCTAATTCTCAAGGCTTCTTTAAGTTTCTCAAGTCCTTCCTGTTGTGTAGGTTCTGGCACTCACAAAAAGATGAAAAAACAAAAACACCTATGTAGACAACCCTGTAGTAATGGTTGCTGCTATGAAAGTCAAGGCCATTCTACAAAAACTGTAACACAGAGAGAAATCAAACTATCAAGAGTAAACACACCCAAAGCCTCTGACCACAGTCAAGAGGCAGCATGACACAGGGATGTCGGGATCTGATTTCTGTCCAGCACTTGGAACAGGGAAGGAAAACTGTTTCATGTGAGAAATGAAAGGCTCACACCTGTGCCCAATGCAGGCTCCTGACACAGGAATCCTGGAGCATAAGACCTTTCAGGATCACCTCGCAGAAGCAAATAAAACCAACCTAGAAAGACATCTCCACAAGCGAGGTCTCAATGGACTAGAAAGAGGGAAAATAAAACCCTTTCCAATCAAAACCCACAACCTTATTATTAGTGAGAGTCATTAATTATTTGGATGAATAAAGGTTCGTGAATGGTAAGTGAACTTAGAAATAGGAAGGATGGTGCTTTACCAGAAAGAATAAAATATAACAGATCTCTGTTAACATCAGGTTTGAAACTGCAAGAATAGACAACCAGACCAATGAAAGAATCTAGTACTCAAGAAAACTGTGTATACATAAATACTTGGCAAATGATAGCAGTTGCCCCACAAACCACTAAGTTATACATAGATTTTTCTCTATAAAGAAAAATAAAGTTGCAGAACTATGTACAAAGGTGAATTCCAGACATATTAAAAAGCTAAAAGACATCTGGAAAAGATAATAGAAGAAAATGTAGAAGAATGTCTTTGTGAACTTAGAGTAGGAAATGATCTCTAAAACACACAAACCATGAGGCCAAAATGGATGAATCTGACCAAGTCAAAATTAAGAATTCTGGTTCAACGAAGATACCTAAGACAAAGTTAACAGATGTGTGATGAAGAGATTTACTGTATTTCATTGAATCTAAGAAGGCATAACTGTATCTTGTCTGCAACAAGGAAGAAAAACACTGCCAATTAAAAAGTAATGATATTTACTTGTCATCTAGAATTTTTTAGTTTATATTTGATGAAAACATCTACTAGGTATTCTTAGGCACAGATTCTTGTTACACTCTTTTGTACTTATGAAAAGGAAAATGTAAGCAAGTTAAATCAGTCAAGACATGCCTAACCACTTTACCCCAGTTCTGACCATCTGTTCTCCTCTACTAAGTCATGCATACCATGGATATTCACACAACATTCTGCTACTTGCCATCAAGTATCCCAGCATTACTTCGCAGGATGCTCCACTATCATCCATGAGATTACCTGACAAGTTAGTGTCACCCATTCTCTAATGTTTAATGCTGGAACTTTGCTATTGGACTAAACTCCTAGTTCCATCTTTTGCCAATGGAATCAGGTTTCTAGAAAGATAACAAATAAACTAAAACTCATAGACACAGACAACAGTTTAGTAGTTACCAGAGGGAAAGGGAGGTAGAAAAGGGTAAAGGGGTCAAATATATGATGATGGAAGGTTTGCCTTTGAGTGGTGATCACACAATGAAATATACAGATGATGTAATATACAACTGCACACTTGAAACCTATATAGTTTTATTAACCAATGTCACCCCAATATATTTAATAATTAAAAAAAAAAGAACGTAAGCTATTATTATTCAAAGTAAGCAGAAATTTGACAAAGGGATGTTCAAAGCCTTAGTCACAGCAGCCTGTGTTCACCTGCTCGGAAGAGTCTAGCCATTTCTCTTGCCATCAGCTGATTTAAATACCAGTGTGCATAACTCAACTGAAGTTCTGGCAGTAAGCACAACCATGACCAAGGCTATTGGTACACAGGCAATGATGACCCCCTTCCCCACCCAGTTAACAATGACTCTCAGCAGCTGTAAGATTCACTCCATTTCAGAGATCTTAAAATAGAGGGCAAAAAGTGTGTCTTTGAATCAATGTAATAGAGTACTACATCAAAAACTGACCAAAGATTAAAATCAACATGGTATATGGAATTTGCTAATCAAAAGACAGGCTGGGAATCAGCAGAAAAAGAGGCAAAAGAACAGAAAGGAAAACCCCGGCAGCTAATAAAGAAATGAAATGATATTTAAAGGTTCAAATAATCAGAGAAATGCAAAATAAAACAATGTTACTAACCCGGGCTGGGGGTAACTATGCTCACATATACTAACTCAGGGGAGCATAGATGGGTGGATCATGATGGAGAAAAGTCCCAGAGGTATATCAAATGAGCATGTACCCCATTCCTGGCTGTATACTCCCAGAGGTACTCAAACAGGTCCACAGGGGATATTAACCACAGGATTTTTTGTGGCCTCTTTTTCCTTGAGATGGAATTTTTTACCACCTCGAGGAAAATGGCTAAATATTGGTGACTATACCCATCGGAATAATTTGTAGTGGTCAGAAGAAATGAACAAAAAGTACATCTAACACCCCCATCTCTGTTTGCCCTGCTTTAATATCTCTTTATACCATTTAACATTAGCTAATGTTATATTTATTTCATTGTTGATCTGTCTGCCCTAAGAAAACTAAGATTGTGATTTATTGTTATATAAACCAATGTGCTCAGCACATTCCTTGAACAGGCGCTCAAATACTTGTTGGAAAAAATAAGTGTTGAGAAAAAATCTTGTAAAAAATTCAGAATGAAGTCTAGAACAGAAAATTAAAAACATACATTCATAAAATAGTAAGTTATGAGGTTTCAAATATACATACAATATATAAATAAAATGTAGCATTTTAATAACATAGAAATGTATAACACACGAAATGATGATGAAAGCGTAACAAGGTACTACAGTGAGGTACCTTCGTGGGGAGAATGGATGTGGGCAGAAGGTTAATGTCTGTGTCTCCAAGAAAGGCTCAAAAATGGAGAAAATAAAACAAAAGAGACTCAAGTAAACCAGAAGACAAACTTCTGGAGAATTTGACTGAGGAGACCCGAAACCCACAGATGTGTCATTATACAGATCTGTATAATAAAGTTACATGTATATATTTTACATATCCATGCCCAGGAGAATCCTATAAACTATTCATACCAACATATTTGAAACATGAGAAATGGACAATGACTAAATGATGGTAAACAAAACTTACTCTAGAAGGAAAGTCGAATAGCTTTACAAACTAAATGAAGACACTGAATCAGGATTAAAAAAATCTATATTCAGTAGAACACACACAGGTAATACACAGTGTCCCAAATATTATCAAAACAAATCCTGCAATGTATAAAAACCAAATTCATGCTTAAATAGGTTTATTCTAGGGATGTAAGGATTATTTATTAATAGAAAAACCTACTAGTGACTTCTGATAAACAAGACAAAAGAAAAAAAAACATTTCAACCTCTGGTCCCTTCTGATACCTCACAAAAAATGCCTATAAAGTCTAAAGGTCTAACCTTACCAATCCCGGGACATAGGAGATGACAGTAACGCCCAAAATGCTCCCAATCTTGGGACACGGCTCTCTGTGACAGTGGGGAACGTGTGGGGTGAACTATAAGAGGACAGCCTGAAAACCTTCACCTCCCAGGCTGGGATCATGACTCCTTGTGAGAGTGGGGAACAGGAGGGGTGGACTAGTGGAGGATGGCTCAGAAACCTTCATAAGCAGCAATCGTTACCTCAAATTTCCTTCTCACCCTACAGAAAGGCTGGAGATTCAGTCTCTAGAAGGGCTGAATATAAACTGAAAGTCTGAAGGTCCAGTGAGGGGACAGATGTCACTCTAGAAACAGAAATTAAGCATAAACCTACATAATAAAATATGAGACACTGAGCCTTCCACCTCCAACTCAGTTCTCAGAAAGCTAGAAATCAGGTTTACCTCCCTGCCCCCAGCACACTGGAAGATTCCTTTTTGGTGAAACTCAAAGTTCAGAGAAAATAGAAAATGCTGAGATTGGGGTCCCCTAAGATAAATGAACAGGTCCCTGTCCAATTATCCTAGAGTGATGCCCATCACCAGTCAGGAAGTTCAATCCATTTACACAGGGCTTCCAGTTAGCATTTCAGTATCTCATTCTTAAAATGAATGGACAATCTAACATTTATGGTCAACTGATTTTCAAGAGAGTGCCAAGACAATTCAATATGGACAGAACAGTCTTTTCAACAACTGATGCTGAGACAACTGGGTATACATGTAAAAGAATGAAGATGAACCCCTATCTCACACCATTATAAAAATTAACTCGAAATAAATCACAGATCTAAATTTAAGAGTAAAAATTATAAACTCTTAAAAGAAAACAAAGGTATAAAATCTTCATAATCTTGAATGAGGTAAAGATTTTTAGATTTAACACAAAAGCACAAGCAACAAAATAAAAAATAGATTAACTGGACTTCATTAAAATTAAAAACACTTGTGCTTCAAAGTATACTATGAGAGAAGTGATACAAAAACCCACAGGAGAAAATATTTACAAGTCATATATTTGATAAAGGCCTAGTATCCAAAATATATAAAGAACTCTTACAACTCAATGATAAAAAGACAGATAAACTAAGTAAAAAATGGGCAAATGACTTAAGTAGACAATTCTCTGAAGAAGACATATTAATGGCCAATAAGCGCACATGAAAGGATGTTCAATATCATTAACCATTTGAAAAATGCAAATCAAAAGTACAATGAGATACCACTTCCTACCTATCAGGATGCCAATAGTCAAAAAGACAGAGAGTCAATGTTAGCCAGGATGTGAAGAAAAGAACTCATACATTGCCCTGGGATGTAAACTGATTCAGCCAGTTTACATCCCAGAAGACAGAATGGTGGTTCCTCAACATAAGTTACCGTATGACTCAACAACTCCTCTTAGGTAAATACCCAAGAGAAATGAAAACATATGTCTACACAAAAAGTATGTATACAAGTATTCATAGGAATGATATACATGTTTTTTTTTCCCCATGCATTTCCAAGTAGAAACAACCCAAATGCCCATCAACTGAGGAATGTGGAAACAAAATGTGATCTATACACACAGTAGAATATTATTCGCTCATAAAAATCAGTGAAGCACTGATATATGCTACAACATGGATGAACTTTGAAAATATTATGCTTAAGAAGGCATACACAAAAGGCCACGTATTGCATGATTCCTTTTATGTAAAATTTCCAGAATAGGCAAGTTTATATGAAATGTCCAGAAGAGGCAAATCTAGAAAGTAGATTAGTGGCTGTCAGGGCCTGGGGAGTGACTACTAATGGGTGTGGGATTTCTTATTGGGGTGATGAAAATATTCTGGAGTTAGATGGTGGCGATGGTTACACAACTCTGTGAATATACTAAAACTCACTTAATTGTATACCTTAAAAGGGTAAATTTTATGGTATGTGGATATATCTCAATAAGGCTGTTATTTCAAGAAAAAGACATATCCAAGTTAATTCATTTATTTTTGTGTCAACTCAGTATTGAATGTAAAGAAATATTGCATAAATTGAAAAGTAACTCCTAATTTATCAATATCAACAAAACATCATAGTTTTTGTGGTTTTTGCAGACTATTTTCATAATGCTGTTTATTATAATGAAAATATTCTGTATACTGGGGAAAAAAAAGACACTAAGGATCACTAGACATTGAGAAAGCGTCTAACAGAGCAATAAAAACAGATAAAACAATCACTTTAGTGTGAAAGAGTAAACTAAAAACTAATTTTAAGACCTGTAAAGTTTCAAAAACTTACCTTTCATAGGCCTTCCTCAGAAGTCCACCTGTACTCTATCAATATCTGGGAGTAAACCAAGATAGAGGGCACTGACAATGCAGGAAAGACACAAAGGGAATTCCAGAGCTAATGCTGAGGTTGAAATTCCAAGGCCACCCTGGGCAGCAGCTCAGTACAGCAACCAGTCAAGACTGAAGCAGGACAACAATAGTTCCAGGAAGAATAATGAAAGTGAACCCAAGAGATAACTCCTGCGTCTGAACATTCTGAATAAAGATTTACATTTTCTTGGAGGAAGATAAAGGGATGAATTAGACTGTTACATAAAACAAGCAAGCAAGTGGACCAAAAAAAAAACCCGATTAACTCTAGAGAAAACAAGAAAAGTAATTAAAATATTCTGCATATTGAAAAAAATGGACACTAACCTAAATTAATGAACGATATTAATGCAGTCATAAAAATGCAAACACTAATCACATGATGCAATAATAGAACTATATTGGGAGAAAGGGGAACGACAGGGCAGCAGCGTGTGGCTGTGTAGCTGGTGTCTTGTCAGTGGTGCCCAGGGAGCCACACCACAGCCAAGGTCCACATCAGACTGTTGCATTTGCCAGAGGAAGGGTGGTTTTTCTAGTCCACACAAAGACAACATAGGGGCTACTATGGACCTGGAGATAGCCAAGTGTGCATTTTTTTTTCAGAGAGCCTAAAATTAATTTACCTCCTAAAATTAATAAATGTAATTAAACCTGGGGGGAAAAAGAAATTAAGAAATAACATTATAAGCAAGTTCCTTCAAATAAGAGATAAATACAAAGTGGTTACTTCTACAGAGTGGGAATCTGAGGTGAAGAAGGGTGGCATGGTGGATTGCAATTTCTGTCATAAAAATTTACATATATGCATAACTAATTAAAAAAGTCTATCAGTATAACTCAATATAGTAACTAATTAGAGGAGAAAAGTCATAACCATCTCAACAGATACAGAAAACATATTGGATAAATTTTAATATTCTGATTTATAAAAACAAAAAGTTCTGTTAGCAAACTAGAGAAAGGAAGGCCCTTAACTTGATACAGGTTATCTCTTAAAAGCCATCAGGAATAGGACACTGAGGCCCTTGCTACCACCCATATTCTACACTACATGCAAGTGTCCCACCTACTTCAATAACACAGGAACAAGAAGAAAAAGACACTTCTCATGACAGAAACGAAAACACTCTGTAACCTAGGGATGAATCTATTAGTCAATACACAATGTCAATTTCTGGTTGTTGGGAAAACTAAGGAATGGTATGTGGACTCTCTCTGTATTATTTCTTACAACCACATGAGAATCTACACGTTTCAAAATAAAAGCAGAAACAGAAAAGACAGACCAATTCTTTACAAAGAAAATCATGTAGCTTTATTGCAGGACATAAAGGACTTAAGTATACAAGTGACACACCAAGTACATGGTGATGAAATTCAGTATTAGGAAGATTTCACTCCAAATTAATCGGTAAGTTCAATGCACCGCTAGTCATAAACTCAATTTTTAGACAAATGCACCGCTACTCATAAACTCAATTTTTGGACAAATTTGATCACAGTGAAGAGTGACGAATCAAGAGTAGCCTAGATGGTTTTGAAGAACAGGGAGGTGAAGGACCGATTCTTATCAAGGCCTCTTCTTAAGCCGTATTTATATGAGTGAGGTTCTGGCACAGGGAGAAACAAATACACCGAAAAAATAGAAACGAAGCCAGAAACAGATCCTTTACAAGAGAACTTAGTGTACAAAAGAAGAGAAATTTCTAACCAGTCAATAGGTAAAAAATGGACTATTCAACTAACAATGCTAAGACAACTGACCATCACAAGGAAAAAAGGCAAATTAGACTTTTGGGGTAGGGAAGGATTTCTTCCACAAGATTAATGATTTGTAAGTTTGATTTTAGAAAATGCAGAATTTTTTTAAGAACAAAGAAATCCATGGTAGTGAAAAATACAAGGCTCTCACAGATCAAACCAGAAGTAGGACACACTGAAAATTTCCTGCATCACATTTTTAAACAAAATACTAAATATTTTCATGACAACAGGCATATGTGGAAAAAGTATAAACATAAGCAAAGGAAAAACACCCACCAACTTTAAGATAGTGGTTATCTAGTGTGGGAGGCAAGAGTAAGTGATAGATGGGAAGGGGTTACTTTAGCTATATCTGTAACATTTTACTTTTTTAAAAAACATTTCAACTAAAGGTAGCAAAATGTTAATGCCTATTAATTCTAGATGGTTGATACAAATGTGTCTGATATTTCCTGTATTTTAAAAATACTTCTTAAATAAAGCACATACAATAAAGCAAAGATAACTAATAGAACTAAAAGTAAAATCGAATAAGATACTGAAAGAAAGAGGAGAGGTAGCCTAAGTGAGCTAAAGTTTCATAATTCATATTATGAGAGTCAACAGGCGTTGTCGATAGTTAATCAATCAAGAAAGAGTAGTGTAAGCATGCTATTACCATCTAGTTATAATTGTAACCTGCAGCAAAAGAAAAATCAGAAACAAAACCAGGTGAGAAAAAGCAGAAGTGTTGCTTTTCATTTTAAGTATGTTGACCATTTGACATATGTGCATGTACTATTTTGAAAAAGAGGTATTTTTATTTTTTAGAAAAAATGGACAAACTATAATGCCCGAATTGAAAACTATAAAAAATGCCCATACCATTCCTAAAAAAATTTTTTTACATTGAGAAGTAAAACAGTTAGTTCTGATCTGTGGAAATTTCTACATGTTTTATTGCAGTTAAAAAAGGAACACCATATGAACCACTGTATACTTTGTCTAGTTTACCTGCATGAAACCAAATACAAATCCTTCAGTAGCAAACAGATTTACCCTGAAACAATGTTGTAGTTGAGAGCTGGATGGTCTTTTGAGATAGGAGGAACAAGAGGTTCTGGTTGCCACTCTTCTATCAATTCTTCCTTTTCCTATAGAAGAAAAGGTGTTAAAATACAGCACAATGCTAATCACTGGACAGTGACTCCAGCAGTACCTAAATTTTTTGTTGTTATGGAACCGTCATAATGAACACATCCAGAAAGAGCTGTGTGGCTATCAATGAAAGAGAATCATTTTTGAGTTTTGGGCACTTAACTTCTTCACCTCTTCTACAAGCCAAAGGCTCTTTTTCCTTATAGTTTTGCAAATAAAATAAGAAAATTTTATTTCTATGCTCAGGATTTTTCTCTGTGGGAAATGGAAGTATAACTTATAGTGATTATAAAACAAAAAGAAAGTCTACAACACAAAGATGAGAAGCATGATTTCTGCTAAGTCAGCTTAGCATTTATTCTAAGACAACACAGAAAGTGATACTCAAAGTGTTTATAGAGGTGACTGTCATGGGACAGAATCAACCAGATCACAGAGCACTGTTTCTATAAGCCATGTGCAGGGATTCAGATGTAGCTGAAATACAGAAAAAAACTCTCTTATAATTATTATAATGCGATTTTGTTTGGAAATTTCTCACAAAAAGCTACTTTGTTCCTTTTACCTGTTACTTCATGCATTTTAAGTATTTTGACTATTTTGAGTTTATTATCCTTTCTTGACTCAGAATAAAAGGTAATTCTGAGAATGTAGTTTGGATATACAGGATAAGATGGGGCACTTAAATTAACATGACGGCCACAGACTCTTGCCTCACAGATAGACCTCTCAATAGTTCCAGTCTCATACGTCTGGTCAAATGCTTCTGTGCATTTTTCTTCTGATAGGCAACTCCAGAGCAGGACCAAGAGCATATTTGCCTGATGTTCAGGCACTCAAAGATACTGGCTGAATAAATCAGCCAATAAAGTCCTCATCTGCTTCTGACCTTATGGTAGAGAACAGCAGCCCGAACTGGCCTGGAGTACATACATGTCATGCACTTGCTACTGTGCAGAGAGCTGTTAGAATCCACTCAAGATGCTCTGGTATTCAAGAAATTCTGGAGGTCTATCAAACTGAGGAAGTCATTTCTCACTCGCAACACTCAGGTTTTTTCTTCTACTACTTTTAGGGAAAGATGTCAGTAATTACCAAATCTTGTTCTAAGTTTGCTTTCAGAGGTTTACTCTAAAATTATGTTTATGTAGCACTCTAAAACATGTACATATGTGTGGATCGATATGTTTAAACTAAAACTAAGAAAATTTAGATTAATCAATCCATTTAAAAAGCTGGCCTAGAAATCTGTTTCATGGCCACCTAATGATTCACAAGGAGTTTCTAAATACTGAGGGTAAAAAGTACAGATGGGATTTCTAGCCTGGAAGGCCCAGTCTTACTGCAATGCTATCGAAAGAGTGTTCCACAGCACATTAATCCCACAAAGTATTCACAAAATAAAAGGTGAAGGAGAGAGGTCTGTGGTCAGGTTTAGGGTATTCCTTCAAACAGAGGTTCAAATATTCACTGGCATATTAAAGATTGCAAGAAATCATGCAATGAGACATTTCTATTTTGCTTTACCCAGGTTGCCGAAACTTTTGCTCTAAGAACCATATGCTGCATGTTCCCTAGGGGGCAGTGTCTTACTGTTTCGTGATTAATGATCAGCACAGCAGCAGCTAGCTAGTGAAACCATGGAAGCAATCGCACATTGCTGTGGTAATTCCACTCCACTTGCATTTTCTTCTGTGAATGCTTCAGAAAGTAAAGAAAATCCCAGTGCTTCATCTTTGTGCTGCACTCAATGTTGCCTTGTGAACAAAAGTTTTATAGATTTTGTGGGGAAACATGTCTCATAGACCCTGCCTCCCTAAGTATTCTGGCACAACAATTCGAATGACAGAAACTATGCTGCAGTCAAATCTGCCCTTCCCCTCCAACACTGAGGCATAGTCACTAAGTACTCCTACCTGAGTGAGAAGGGTAAGCATCTTTTCCTCAAGCCCCCTTGTCCCTCATAGTAATGGGATGCAAGTGGGCAACACCATAGATCCTCTAGACACTTCTGCTTCCTAAGGTTTGCCTGGCTTGGGCTTGAGCTGGGTCCCTTGCCATATAGAACACATCGAAATTGAAATTTGCTTTGGTGTGGGGAAGTGGGGAGTATGTGGTGAGGAGGATTCTTTCCAACTCTGAATTTCCTTTACAAAGACCACAAGGGAAATCTTCACTCATGCTTCAAAAATAGTAGGGCTTTTCCCTGAGCAAGTCCTGTAATCTTGCATATGGATATGTAAAATCCAGTAATTGTCTATGCTTCCCTTTCATCACCTATTCATAAGACCTCTCTTTATCCCTGGCAAAGTGGAGAGGTCTGTAACATGGTGCTCTTCTAAGTAGTTACTTTACAGGGCTTCCCTGTATTTTGCCTACCCTGATATTTCATTCCCTTTGATTTCCTTACATTACAGGAAATATTTTAGCACCTTTTAGCATATAGTTGAGCCACTACAAGTCCTTTTTGGAAAGATGTAACAACTATAATAATATACCAAATAACAGAGATTTAATTTCTTACCTTGACTGTAAGATCAGATCGTTCCTGTAATTTATAAGTTTTAGAGAAGAGAAGTCTGATTATCCAGAGTATCAGAATTCCTTCCAAGATAAGATGGTAAGCAGGAGCCTGACAGTTAAAAACAAAACAAAAAATGAACACTTCTAAAACTTGCATATAAAATTTAATGTACCTGCAAATACTGCTTCCCTATGACCTTTAACCTATTACTTCTTAAAATTTACTTTCAAAGCTCTTTTCATTTCTACTCATTCCTTTTCCCATTTCTAACAGTGGGCAATTTCTTCTACATAATAAAAATCTCTAATACTGCAGCTTTAAAACCTCTTCAGAAAAAAAAAAAATCTTTAAAATAAAATCTTACACAGAATCACAAGAGGTTCTGGTTGCCACTCTTCTATCAATTCTTCCTTTTCCTATAGAAGAAAAGGTGTTAAAATACAGCACAATGCTAATCACTGGACAGTGACTCCAGCAGTACCTAAATTTTTTGTTGTTATGGAACCGTCATAATGAACACATCCAGAAAGAGCTGTGTGGCTATCAATGAAAGAGAATCATTTTTGAGTTTTGGGCACTTAACTTCTTCACCTCTTCTACAAGCCAAAGGCTCTTTTTCCTTATAGTTTTGCAAATAAAATAAGAAAATTTTATTTCTATGCTCAGGATTTTTCTCTGTGGGAAATGGAAGTATAACTTATAGTGATTATAAAACAAAAAGAAAGTCTACAACACAAAGATGAGAAGCATGATTTCTGCTAAGTCAGCTTAGCATTTATTCTAAGACAACACAGAAAGTGATACTCAAAGTGTTTATAGAGGTGACTGTCATGGGACAGAATCAACCAGATCACAGAGCACTGTTTCTATAAGCCATGTGCAGGGATTCAGATGTAGCTGAAATACAGAAAAAAACTCTCTTATAATTACTATAATGCGATTTTGTTTGGAAATTTCTCACAAAAAGCTACTTTGTTCCTTTTACCTGTTACTTCATGCATTTTAAGTATTTTGACTATTTTGAGATTATCCTTTCTTGACTCAGAATAAAAGGTAATTCTGAGAATGTAGTTTGGATATACAGGATAAGATGGGGCACTTAAATTAACATGACGGCCACAGACTCTTGCCTCACAGATAGACCTCTCAATAGTTCCAGTCTCATACGTCTGGTCAAATGCTTCTGTGCATTTTTCTTCTGATAGGCAACTCCAGAGCAGGACCAAGAGCATATTCGCCTGATGTTCAGGCACTCAAAGATACTGGCTGAATAAATCAGCCAATAAAGTCCTCATCTGCTTCTGACCTTATGGTAGAGAACAGCAGCCCGAACTGGCCTGGAGTACATACATGTCATGCACTTGCTACTGTGCAGACAGCTGTTAGAATCCACTCAAGATGCTCTGGTATTCAAGAAATTCTGGAGGTCTATCAAACTGAGGAAGTCATTTCTCACTCGCAACACTCAGGTTTTTTCTTCTACTACTTTTAGGGAAAGATGTCAGTAATTACCAAATCTTGTTTAAGTTTGCTTTCAGAGGATTATTCTAAAATTATGTTTATGTAGCACTCTAAAACATGTACATATGTGTGGATCGATATGTTTAAACTAAAACTAAGAAAATTTAGATTAATCAATCCATTTAAAAAGCTGGCCTAGAAATCTGTTTCATGGCCACCTAATGATTCACAAGGAGTTTCTAAATACTGAGGGTAAAAAGTACAGATGGGATTTCTAGCCTGGAAGGCCCAGTCTTACTGCAATGCTATCGAAAGAGTGTTCCACAGCACATTAATCCCACAAAGTATTCACAAAATAAAAGGTGAAGGAGAGAGGTCTGTGGTCAGGTTTAGGGTATTCCTTCAAACAGAGGTTCAAATATTCACTGGCATATTAAAGATTGCAAGAAATCATGCAATGAGACATTTCTATTTTGCTTTACCCAGGTTGCCGAAACTTTTGCTCTAAGAACCATATGCTGCATGTTCCCTAGGGGGCAGTGTCTTACTGTTTCGTGATTAATGATCAGCACAGCAGCAGCTAGCTAGTGAAACCATGGAAGCAATCGCACATTGCTGTGGTAATTCCACTCCACTTGCATTTTCTTCTGTGAATGCTTCAGAAAGTAAAGAAAATCCCAGTGCTTCATCTTTGTGCTGCACTCAATGTTGCCTTGTGAACAAAAGTTTTATAGATTTTGTGGGGAAACATGTCTCATAGACCCTGCCTCCCTAAGTATTCTGGCACAACAATTCGAATGACAGAAACTATGCTGCAGTCAAATCTGCCCTTCCCCTCCAACACTGAGGCATAGTCACTAAGTACTCCTACCTGAGTGAGAAGGGTAAGCATCTTTTCCTCAAGCCCCCTTGTCCCTCATAGTAATGGGATGCAAGTGGGCAACACCATAGATCCTCTAGACACTTCTGCTTCCTAAGGTTTGCCTGGCTTGGGCTTGAGCTGGGTCCCTTGCCATATAGAACACATCGAAATTGAAATTTGCTTTGGTGTGGGGAAGTGGGGAGTATGTGGTGAGGAGGATTCTTTCCAACTCTGAATTTCCTTTACAAAGACCACAAGGGAAATCTTCACTCATGCTTCAAAAATAGTAGGGCTTTTCCCTGAGCAAGTCCTGTAATCTTGCATATGGATATGTAAAATCCAGTAATTGTCTATGCTTCCCTTTCATCACCTATTCATAAGACCTCTCTTTATCCCTGGCAAAGTGGAGAGGTCTGTAACATGGTGCTCTTCTAAGTAGTTACTTTACCAGGGCTTCCCTGTATTTTGCCTACCCTGATATTTCATTCCCTTTGATTTCCTTACATTACAGAAAATATTTTAGCACCTTTTAGCATATAGTTGAGCCACTACAAGTCCTTTTTGGAAAGATGTAACAACTATAATAATATACCAAATAACAGAGATTTAATTTCTTACCTTGACTGTAAGATCAGATCGTTCCTGTAATTTATAAGTTTTAGAGAAGAGAAGTCTGATTATCCAGAGTATCAGAATTCCTTCCAAGATAAGATGGTAAGCAGGAGCCTGACAGTTAAAAACAAAACAAAAAATGAACACTTCTAAAACTTGCATATAAAATTTAATGTACCTGCAAATACTGCTTCCCTATGACCTTTAACCTATTACTTCTTAAAATTTACTTTCAAAGCTCTTTTCATTTCTACTCATTCCTTTTCCCATTTCTAACAGTGGACAATTTCTTCTACATAATAAAAATCTCTAATACTGCAGCTTTAAAACCTCTTCAGAAAAAAAAAAAATCTTTAAAATAATAAAATCTTACACAGAATCCCAACATGTCAAACAATATCAACTATCAGATCGTTTAGGTAATTCAAATTTTTACTGATGGGAAATTACCATAACAAACATTTCATGGTTTCACAAGCCTACAACCCCATCTGTCATGGATGAGTTAAGAGTGTTATTTGGAAACTAGTTTCCACAATTCTTAAACAGTTTTGCACATCTTACTACATTTTCTGTATTCCTGATCAGCCTCTTTAAATCCTTCTTGGAATGTGACAGAGAAAAAAAAGACTTAAAAAATGCTTAAAGGGATAGCAGGTCTTTTTTCTACTGTAGTTCCCCAAAAGTATGTAGTGTTGTCCATGTCAATAGGCATAAAGACACTTTAATGAAAT
>NW_011889250.1:920347-933150 GCF_000151845.1 Pteropus vampyrus
ATTACATACACACATTGCTATCTCTTTTTTGGGCACACTATACAAGACTCCTCAAATTCTACACACCAAGAGTATAGAAAGTGAAGCAAGAACAGAAATTTCTCATTAAGATGATTTTTTTTTTAATTTGCCAATCTCCCTTGAATATAATTCATTTAAGAGGAAGAACTCTAGTCTAAATATCCTTTTAGTTTTCTCAATAATTGGATTCTAGTAGGCAACTATCTGCCCAAGTCACTAAACATTCCACTTCACAGAGAAAGCATCCTAAGAAAAATTTATACTGTCTACCGAATTAATAAAACTCACAAATGCAGCTTCTTTTCTTGGAAATGTTACATCCGGGAGAACTTCTACCAAGTCTCACTCTTGTTCAATTAAGGAGTTTTCAAGAAGGGAGCAACAAAGGATAACAGACAATTATTCATTTATGCAACAAATAATAAAATTTTAGTGGCTCATCTGTTTTTACTATAATTAACCTAATGTTGGACATAACTTTTGCCACATTCACTCTGTCAACTGTTTTTCAGAAAGTCTTGATAAGCCTTGCAATAGAAGACACCATCATCGCCCAAGCCAGAGAGCAGCAATGTTAAATTTTTTTTCAATTGTCAAAAGAAAACCAAGGTTCACTCTCTAAGCACAGCGACTTTTGCCTAAATCCTCAATCATTTGGCTTTCTTGTAACCCAACCCCTCGACAAATACAAACGCCAACTTATTACAATTCTTTCCCCTATTACTTGCTCCACAGTTCCAAGTACCAGACTTCCTTAGGACCTCCCCAGACGGGGCAGTACTACTGTATTTTCACCAACCTGTTTTACCTTCAGTCCCAGTTCTGGTGTTTGAGGACCAGCCTCTCTCCCGTGCCCCCTCCCTGCGCCCAGACAGGATCCAGGGTGGGCTCCGCGCTCGCAGCTCAAACCGAGACTCTCGGTTTCTGCTCCCGCGAGTCCCTCCATACACTTCGCGACAGGGACCGTGTGCCCCCACGAGCTCTTCCAGCGAGACACCGAGGGTCCGGGAGTGATGGGGCCAACCCTTCTTCCCGCCCCCCACCCCCCACCCCCCGCCTCTGACCACAGTCCACAGGAGCCGGCACGCCTCCCCCGAGCCAGGTGTGGTTGGGGGCCGCTCGGGCTGCCAAGCTCACCTCATAGAGCGCCTGTACCATCTCCACCAGCACCCATTGCTCTGTCGCAGTCGCCATGGTCAGCTGCCGGGGCCTCCTTCCGGAAGGCGGGTCGCAGGTACGCTCCAGCGCGCGTGGCGCGGCCCAGTGACGTCATCGCGCCAGGGGGCGGGGCGGAGCGGCCGAGCGCTTGACTCTGTCCTCTCTTCCCCGGCACTGAGAAGCTGGGGCTACGCGGGGTGGGCAAAGCTTAGGGCCCTGGAGGGTTGAATATGGACTTAGGGCATCGCCAGACGTTCGGGAGAGGTGGGAAACAGCAGGCTGGTTCCTGGGGCTAGTGTTTCCACGTGGCCATTATATGCCAGGCCCCTGCCGTGTTCTGGGGATGGAGGGATCAAATGGCCCTTGGCCCCCATTTGGGCGAGTGTTATTAATATAATTGAAAACATAAGTAAAAATTTCAGAATGTAATATCATTAAAAATACAGAAATGTAAATAAAAATAGCCAACTCTTATATAGCACTTACTGTGTGTCATGCAGATATTAAGTCACTAGCAGGTAGGTGTGGAACATTCCAATGTCTTCATAGTGTCAGAGGAAAGAATATCCAACCTATAGAAAAGTTTTATAAGAGTTTATTAGAGCCAAAAATTTGAGGACATGCCTGGAAACAATCTCCCGGATTGAAAAAATGCTTTGGAGTATTGCAGTTTCGCAGTTCATTTTATACGTTGGAATCAAAGGAGAAGACCTAAGGGAGGTTCCATAATATAATATCCATTGGTGAAAGATTAAAGAGGCTGGAGAAAGCAAAGCGGAAAAATGTCTAGGATTGAATGAAAAGTAAAATGGAGAGATACATACTTCTTTTACATTGCTGGATGCAGGGTAGTTAACAATAAACAGATGGTCTTGTGCTCTGGTGCTAGCTGTTGTGACTTCTAGAGGTCTGGAAAAGAAAATTCCTCAAAGTTATGTTATCTTAGATGCACGAAGACAATAGAAAGTTTCACTTAAAGTAAAGACTGACCTTTATCATGAAAGCTACAGGCCTGGGACTTGAATACCCACCATGATCCACTTAGGAATTTTTTTATGTTTGTAATATCTTGTGTGGTTACTTTCAGTCACCGAATTTGTTAAGGCCTGCCATGTGCTTTCACCTACCCCGAGCCTGTCGGTTTTAGTGTATAGCCCCCTTTTCGGTTCACAGTAGGTATATACAAACACAGTGTGCATACACATTTCCTTGCATTGGATTTCTTAAATACAATTGCAATCATAGGGATAATGTTGTTCTACAACTTGCTTTTTTCTATTATTTTTTTCTTGTAGTTTTTGGTCTATAAATCTTGTATTTTTAAAGGCTGAAGAAGACTATTTTCTTGAAATATTTTCTTATACTTCTTGTTCCATTTTATTTAAACATTTTCCTACTGGTGGACATTTAGATTTCCCCTTATTTTTTCCCTGTTACAAATAATGCTGCAGTCAACATATATGTGCGTATATCTTTCTGTGTATGTCAGAGCGTTTCTGATGAGCTTCCTCAAAGTGAAATTATAGTCAAAGAGTATACATGTTGTTAATATTGATAAATACTGCCATACTGTTCTCCAGAATGGCTCAACCAATTTAAAATGTTTGAAAGTGTGGCTGCACTCTAACCCATGATAACTATAATCAATCTTTTTAAAGTTTTTGCCAATTTAATGGAGATAAAATGATACCTTACTGAGTTTTATTTTCCATGCTGCTGGTTATTCATGAGGTTTAGCAACTTTTTATGTTTATTGGCATCAATTGTCCTTCTGTGAGTCACCAATTCATATATTTTGCCCATTTTTCTATTGGTTATTCTGTATTTTCTTATAGCTCTATAGGAGCTCTTTATACATTTCGAATATCTTATGTTTTCCTATTTCATGTTTGACAGTAATTTTTGCTGAGTTTCTTCTAGTTGTTTATGTTTTCTGTCATACCTACATTTTAAATTTTATGTAATGTATTAGTCTGTTCCTTTATTACCTCTGGGTTTGTATCTTGCTTAGAAAGACCATCTTTACCACATGTATGTTTTCCTCCCATATTTGCATCAGTTTGTTGTAGTTTATAGTTAGCTCTTTAATTACTCTGGAAATTATATTTTTGTATGATGAGAGGTATGGGCCTTATAATTATCTTTTCCTAAAGGAATAACAAAATTTGCCAGTGCCATTTATTTGCCTAATTCTGACTTTTCCCAGTCCTGTGAAATGACACTAGCACTATGCATTACATTTCCAAATGGAGTTGGCACTAATTACCAGATGATGTCGGAGCTCTGCCAACACCCCCCAGAATCCAGTACAGTATGTCTTTTGCCTACTCTAGGTGCTTTTATTCCCAACAGCCATCATCTGCATTTTTAAGAGGCTTACCTTCAGGCTGCCAGAATCTATGTTTCCTTGCTCATGTGGACAATTGGAAGGATCTGAGAAAGTTTGTTTTCCCCAGGCAGCCCATCACTAATGGTTGCTGGGATATAAATATTGAAGCTTCCTTGCCCCCCAAACCATGACAACTCTGAGGGGCGAACTTCACCATCTCCCCTGGATTGAGTCAGTGGTACTGCTAATTCTTTTACACACCATCAAGAAGTAGAGTCTATGTTATCTTATCTTGTGGTTGTACATATTTTTGTGACAGCTTCTACAGTAGAATGCAGCTTCCACGTAGAGAGATCACATAGAGTGAGAAAGAGATGGCCAAAGGGTCTGAGCTCCAACCCCCAGCTGTTTGAGTCTTACCAGTCCAGGTGCCAGACATATGAGGTAAGACACCTTCAAGATGGCCCCAGCTGTAGCCACCTGCTGGTTACAACCACCTAAGAGAGCCCGAGTGAGAAATGCCTAGCTAAACACAGACAAACTCAAAATTTGTGAGCAAATTAGATGATTGTTATTATTTTAAGCCTCTACTTTGGGATTGTTTGTTATATAGCAGTTTTATTTTGTTTTATTTTCCTACGGCTGCCATAACAAATTATTACCAATTGGGTGGCTTAAAACAACAGAAATTTATTATCTCATCGTTCTGGAGGTCAGAAGTCCAAAACAAAGGTGTTAGCAGGTGATGAGAGGTATGGGCCTTATAATTATCTTTTCCTAAAGGAATAACAAAATTTGCCAGTGCCATTTATTTGCCTGATTCTGACTTTTCCCAGTCCTGTGAAATGACACTAGCACTATGCATTACATTTCCAAATGGAGTTGGCACTAATTACCAAATTCACATCTGTCTCACATACAAAATACATTCACCCCATCCCAACATCTCAAAAAGTCTTAACACTTGTCTATTATCCGCTCGAAGAGTCCCAAATCTTTTCATCTAAGTCATCTAAATCAGGTAGGGGTAAGTCTCTGGGTATAATCTATCCAAGGGAAAAATTCTTCATCTATTGACCTGTGAAACTAGAAGATTACATACAAAATACAATGGTAAGACAAGTATAAGATATATTTCCATTCTAAAAGAGAGAAAATGGAAGTAATAAAGGCATCATTAGTTCCAAATAAAAAAATCCACCAGGGCAAGTTTTATTTGATTTCAATCTTTAGAATAATCCTTTGTGGCTCAAATCTATATCATCTGTGCCCACAGCTCTATAGGCCTCTGTACTCGTAACAGCTTGATAGGCCTTTGCTCTCATTTCTCCAGCCTCTACCTCTGCATCCATAGTTCTGCACTCATGGTAATTTTTCCTTTTTATTGACAGGCAGCATATGCATACAGCTGAATAGCTCTATCACCCCATTTTCTGCCTATAGAATTTCTAAAAATCAGTACTCTTGCACTTTGTCCCATGTCTATCCCTTCAGGCCAAGCTGGAAGTGTTTGTGTTATGTAACATTCTCAAAAACCTTGTGAGCCTTCCATATATGTCATGAGGATTCATGCCATTAGACAAGAGGTTCCCCAACAGTTGTTTCCTGAATAACCCCATCTCTATTCTTGGCTCTGCTGAGAAGTTTGAGTGGAGTCATATGCCTAATCTTTTCAGCAAAAGTTTGTCTAGCTGCACCCTTTGCTCTTTCTCCAGAGCATACTTTCCCAACAGTGAATCTACTAATTTTTTCATCCTTTGTAATACAGATAAGCCAAGAACATTTCAGTTCATCAGGTGCTGGTTTCTTTTTTGCTTAACAGTTCCTTCCTCAATTTATCTTTTTCCTTACATTTTATAATGAATAACAGAAAGAAACCAGTCCACACCTTCATCACTTTGCTTAGGAACTTCCTCAGCTAATTATCCAAGTTCATCACTTACAAGTTCTGCTTTCCACATAACTACAGGACACAATTTAGCCAAATTCTTTGCCACCATTTCACAAGGATTGCCTTTCCTCCAATTTCCAATACATGGTCCTCATTTTTCTGAGCCCTCAACAAAAATGCCTTTATCATTCATATTTGCCAACATTCTGTTCATGATGAGAGATGCATTTTCTGAGATAACAGAAACTTTCCCTATCATACTCTTCACTTCCTTCTGCGCTCTCACCAAAATTGCCTTAAAGTTCGTGTTTCTACTAGTAGTCTCTTCAAGGAAGTCTAAGCTTTTTCTCCCATGCATCTCAAAATTCTTCCAATCTCTACCCATTACCTAATTCCAAAGCCACTTCCAAAGTTTTAGGTATTTGTTACAGTAGCACTCCACGTCCCAGTACCAAAATCTGTGTTAATTTCCTAAGACTGCTGTACTTAATTAGCACAAACTCAGTAGCTTAAAACAAGAGACATTTATTCTTTTATAGTTCTGGAGGTCAGTCATCCAAAATCAAAGTATCTACAGGGCTACACTCCCTCTGAAAGCTCTAGGAAAGACTTTTTTCTTGCTCCTTCCAGGTTCTGGTGGCCCCATGCTTTCCTTGACTTCATCGCTCTAATTTCTGTCTCAATCTTCACATGGCATTCTCTTTTATGTGTCTCTCCTCTTCGTTTCTTAGAAGGAAACTTGTCATTGGATTTATGCCCTGGACAATTGAAGATAATCTCATCTTGGGATCTTTAATTATGTGTTATGACCTTTTAACTAAATAAGGTCACATTCACAGGTTCTGAGGACTAAGACATGGACATGTCTTTTGGGGGGCCACCATTTAACTCATTGTAGCCTTCTTCCCTCCCTGGTCCTACCACCCAACTCTCCCAGAAGTTTTTACTGAGAATGCTTATTAACAAGTCACTTTCATACAAATTCTTGTCTCATGGTTTGCTTCATGGTTTTACTTGGAGTCTCTATTTGATTATATTAATCTATTTGTTCTTACTAAATATGATATTGTTTTTAAAAAATTAAATTATTTATTTTGAGATATTTGTAGATTCATTTGTAGTTGTAAGAAATAATACAGAGATATCTCATGTACTCTTTACCAAGTTTCCCCCAGTGGTAACATCTTGCAAAATTACAGTGCAATATTACAAACAGGATATCGACATTGATACACTTAAGACACAGAACTATTTCCCTACTACAAAGATCCCTCAAAGTTGCCTTTCTATAATTATATCCATTTCCCTTCTTCCTCTTCTCAGTGCCTGGCCCCTGAAGCCCACTAATCTTCTCTGTTTCAATAATTTTGCATTTTCAGAATGTTATCTAAATGGAATCACACAATAAGGGACCTTTTGGGATTGACTTTTTAAATGCAGTATAATCCCTGACGATTCAAACAGGAGATTGCATGTATCAATATTTTTTTCCTTTCCATTACTGAGTAGTATTCCACGCTACGGGTGTACCACAGCTTGTCAGGCCACTAACAATTTGAAAGACACTTGCGTACTTTTCAGTTTTAGGTTATTAGGAATAAAGCTGCTACGAACATTTATGTATAGGTGTTTTTCAATGAAAGTTGATATCAACTTTCATTCCTCTAGGATACATACTCAGTAGTGTAATTGGTGGGTCACATGGTAATTTTGTTCAGTTTTACAAGAAACTACCAAACTATATTTCATAGCGGCTGTACCATTTTTTCATTCCCACCAGCAACATATGAGTGATCCAGTTTTTCTGCATTCTCACCTCATGTTGTCACAATTTCTTACTTTGGCCATTTTGATAGGAATGCGATTATATCTTATCATGGTTTTAATTCAAATTTTTATATGCCTATTTGTTATCAAATAAAGATGACAAAGGTCAATTAACTTTGGTGAAATGTTTATTCATGTCTTTTGTTCATTTTCTAATTGAATTGCTTGTTTATTACTGTTTAGTTTTGAGAAGTCCTTATATATTCTAGATACTATTCCTTTCTGGGTAAGTGGTTTGCACCATATTGTTTAAATACACTGTAGCTATTTGGTGTTTTGTTCTTGGTGAATATGGCATTTGAGCTGGTTCATTTGAGCTGGTTCATTTGACACATACTCAATCACCATTCCCTCTGTTTTCCTCTACTGTAAAGGTAGGAAAGCTAAATAATTGGTTTTCCTAGTCATCTTCGAGAGGTAATGATAGCTAAGCTTTATTGAGACATTTAAGTTGTTTCTACTTTTTGACCATTATGAACTTTCATGTGCCAGTTTTTGTGTGGATATCTGTTTTAATTTCTGTTGGGTATATACCTAGGAGTATAATTGCTGAGTCATGTGGTAACTGGATGCTTAATATTTTGAGGCCAGACTATCTTCCAAAGCTTCTGCATCATCTTACATTCTTACTAGCACAGTGTGATGGACCCAATTTCTCCACATCCTCACCAACATTTGTTATCATCTCTTTTTGGTTATAACCATCCTACGTTGGGGTAAAATGGCATCTCATTGTGGTTTTGGTTTGCATTTCTCTAATGACTTAAGATATTGAGCGTCTTTTCATGTGCTTGTTGTATATTTGATTGAAGAATTGTCTATTCAGATTCTTTGCTCAGTTTTTAATTATGTCTTTTTTTTCTGTTGTTTTATTGTATTGTATCTACTTTGTACTTTCAACATGGGTAGTTATTTAACTTTCATTAGTTATGTTGAATTACTTTTAATTAATGATATATTTGAGTATTTCTTCTCATCAAGTCTTTTTGTTTCCTTCTTTTGAAATGCCCATTGAACAAATATCAGACCTTCCAAATCTATCTTACATGTCTCTCAGGTTGACTTTGTCCCCCTCACTTCCCTCCTTTTTATTCTTTTGTACCACAAAATGTGAGAATATCCAGAGTGATATTTCAGCTCAATAATTCACTTTATAGTCATACTTATTCTACCACTCAACCATGTATTTATTTTTAAAAATTATAATATATTTTTGTTGTTAAAATCTCTCATTAGTTCTTATTCATAACAACCAGTTCTTCTTTCACGAAGCTACATTTTCTCTTTATTTACTCATCTAACTGATATTTAGTGAGTATCCACTATAAACCTAAGGAGACAGAGACAAAGAAGTGAATACATAGTCAAGAATCTCCTCCTTCCTGAAGCTTATATTCTACTAAAGGAACCAGACAGAAACAAGACAGACAAGTAAGATATATAGTACCTTAGAATGTGATAAATGCTGGAGAGAAAAAAATAAAGAAGGGAAGATATAAATTCTTGGAAGGGTGGAAATTTTAGGTAATATAACCAAGGAGCCTTACAGTGAAGCTGAATTTTACTTAAATACTATTCAGAAAGAGGGAGCTAGCCATGCAGGTATCAAATCAATATCTTTGTCCTTTTGTACTACACACCACAAGAATTTCTCAGCTTCTATGAACTTTGCAGGTAAAAGTTGCAAAGGTCCCAAGGTTGGCACATCCTTAGAATGTTCAAGACCTGTGTGGCTGGATTGCAGTGAGCCAGAAGGAGTGGAGTAGGAGGTGAGTTTAAGAGTGAAGAGGGAACCAGGTGCTATGGAATTTGTGTGTCATTCTGAGGACTCTGTCTTTTCCCATATGACATGGGGCTATTGGAGGGTTTTGAACAGAAGAGTGACATACTCAGTCTTTCATTTGTCAGGGTTGCTCTGCCTGCTATGTTGAGAATTGGATGTTAGAAGCAGTATATCAGCCAGGGTCTAACCAGGGAAAATATAGCACTTTGGAGTTGACAAAGCAAACCTGACACCTTGCTCTGAGCCTAGCCTTACCACACATGAAGTTTACTTTGCCACAAGTTCTTCATACACCTTTAATGGCAGCTACCACCTAAGCAAGCAGCTCAGCTCAGGTCCAACAAGCCAGGACCTAAGTCAGCTGTACCCTGTATCTTCCTTTCTGACCTAGGGCCAATACATAAACTTTTTCTAGAACCAGCCTGACACTCATCCATATGCCACCGTATGGGAAAGGACATTTCAAGGAATTGGCACCCTGTGGGCCCACCCATTACTGTCTTCCATCTTTAAAAAGAAAAGCCAAACCCTTGTATTGACTTTCTTTCCTTTCCTCTTTCACTCTCCCTTTCCCCCACACTTCCTCCCTGAGATCTTGACCAAAATAACCTTCTCAGATGCACTCTATTGTCTAAAGTTCTGCTTTCTGGGAGGAAAACCAGTCAGTCAAGAAAAACTTTGCATTTCAGAAGAAACTAGAAAACCAACAGGAATAACTCATCTCTTCTCACATTGACAAGTCTCCAATTTTCTTAAATTGATCAAGTCTAGTGCCAGTGCTTAGGTCTATTTCCTGAAGGTTCTCCTCCCTTAAGGAAAGTGACTTTATCTGACATAATGACCGTCACAGATATGTAATCATCATGTGAACAAAATGCTTTTTTCCACCAAAGAGAATAATGAATAAATTGGCTGTAACTTATGTTTCTTTTTAAAAATAATGCTGTGTCTTTTAACCTGAGAGCTAATTGTTCTGAAATCTGGACTCCTTAGCAGCTGCAGGGTTGTTTCATTTTATATTCAATAGTATTTAAAGTATATAACAGAAGCAGCAGAAGCCGAAAAAGGGATGAAAAATGGGACAGACAAACCAGAGTTCTGCAGAACAGGAAGCCAGGAAAGGGGAGGGAGCAGGTGTGGTGCAGAGCAGTGTGCCAGGTGAGGGAAGGGTGAGGCCATCTCTGAGGGCAATGGGCCCAGGACCAATGCAGGCAGGGAGATGGTCAAGATGCTACTATAGCAACCCAGGTGATTTGTAAGGTTGCACACAGAGGGAGCTGCAGAGAAATGGTGGTGTTCTGAAGGGCTTACTTTGAAAGTAAGATTAAGATTTGCTGATGGATTAGATCAGCAGTCCCCAACCTTTTTGGCACCAGGGACTGGTGCTCCTTTAAGAATCTAATGCTTGGGATCTGAGGTGGAGCTGAAGTGGTGATGCTAGCACTGGGGAGCAGTTGCAAATACAGACGAAGCTTCACTAGCCCACCTGCTGCTCACCTCCTGCTGTGTGGCTCAGTTCCTAACAGGCCATGGACTGGTACCAGTCCACAGCCTGGGGATTGGTGACCCTGGATTAGATGAAGAGTAAGCGGGAAAGAGAGAAGTCAAGGTTTTGTCCTAACAAGAATTGTGTTGCCAATGACTGAGGTGAGGAAGGAGGCAGGAATAGCAGGTGTGGTGAGAAATATCAGGTGCTGGGTTTGGGATGGGTTAAGTTTGCCGCTTCTAGAAGGCTGCCATTGAGATGCCAAGAATCCAGCTGGATGAATAGGTTTAGAGTTGAGGGGAAGGATCAGAGCTGAAAATGTAAATTGAGAGTTGTCTTCAGAAAGAGGGTGTAGTGTTTAAACACACCTGACAAGATCGCCTAAGGGAGCGAAGGAAGAGGAAGAGGCTCAGGGATCCCAGGGCAGAGCCAGCTACAGAGACTGAATGGAGCATTAGATGGTAAGAGAAAACCAGGAGAGCGTGGTGTCCTGGAAGCCAAGGAAGAAAGTGCTTCATGGAGGAGAGAGTGGCCACCTGTTAAAACACTGCTGAAATGCCAAGTAAGATAGACAAAGAAGTGGCCATAGTTCCAAATGACATTGGCATCAATGGTGACCTCGACAAGAGCAGCTGTGATGTACGCAGTGGTGCAGATGTGATGAGTGATTTAGATGGAAGTTAAATGGAGTGAGTTGTAGAAACTGGGAAGAGCGAGTATAAATAAGTCCACTTGCTCCTCTGAATGTATAATTATCCTCATCTTTGTGTTTCCAAGTATTTGATTTATTAACTGTTTTCAGGAACATTAGTTCTCTTTCATATGTTGGTTTTCCTCAAATGCTGTGATGGTTTTAGATTATGTGTTTGATGTTTTCAATTCCCTGTTTGTTTTACCTGAAATGCTGAATATTTTATCTCAGGGTTACCACCAGATATGTGTTGCTCTTATTGGTATTAAACAATCCCCTCTGCCCCATATAGTGCTTTGTGCCTTAGACTCTGTTTTGTTTGATGTTTATAGTTCTGTACCTCCTTTTTTGGCTAGATTATTCCCTTGTAACATTTTTATAATGTAAAAAGTATACATCTAATTTATTTTACTAATAGTTACATGTCTCAATGTGGATATGATATATTTATGATACATTCATATAAAAATTTTAAGTGCATATTATCATATGATATGATACAATGTGTACCTATGTACATAGTATCATGGAAGTGCTTGACATTAAGCTTTTGGTTGCTGAGGCATCCATTTCAAAAGACATCTATCTTGAGTCAACATATTGCCAGCTGTATGACACAGCTATTAGCAAAACAACCAGATAAATAATTAGGTCACCACCATCTATGAAGTTCCCTCTTTCAGAAAGCCTCAGGTAACCTAAACAACTGACTGTTTGAGTGACTCTGCCTCTCTCTTCATGCACCCCAATTCCTGCTCTTATGCTTTAAATTTGTCAATAAAAGTGAACCCGAGAAACCCTAGACATCCAACCCTTGAACCCTAATAAAGGCAGAACTTCTGATTCTCTCTCTCTCCTCCCACCCATTCCATCTCTCCATAATCTCACTATATGGCCGTTGGGCATGCCATACACCCTCCACAACCTTGGAGTGATACATCTTCTTCCTCAAAGCTTTCTGATGGTTTCTTGCTGAGGTGCGTCTTGAAATTACAAGAACCACAAGGACTGGTCCAGGTATAACACCGGCTCCAGTAGGGAATGTCTGTGGAGGCTCTCCACAAATAGTACAGCCCAGGTGAGTGCTCCTGGAATTCCTATCCAAGAGCATCACTGTCAATAGGCTGAGACCCCGCCCCCTGCCACACACATAGGTATTATATGTAGTAATATTAAACATTTTTAATATATTCTGCTGTGTACTATATGAGTTCTTTCAAACTGAAGAGTTGTGTCTTTAGTCCTAGAGTTCCAGAACAATTTAGTTCTAGAGTTCTAGAACAATTTCTTTGAGTATTCCTTTGACTATTTCTTCCTCATGTTGTCTCTTTAAACAACTTCTATTTCTGGGAGAAAATATTTGTAAACTATATATCTGATAAGAGATTAACATCCAAAATATATAAAGAGCTCCTACAATTCAACAACAAAAATAGTCAAACTACCCAACTAAAAAATGGGCAAAAGATTTGAACAGACATTTCTCCAAAGAAGGTATACAGGTAGTCACTAGGCACATGACTATTGAATTAAAAACTTAAAAGTGGTTAAAATGGTAAAGTTTGGTGTGTGTGTGTGTGTGTGAGTGTGTGTGTGTGTGTATATGTATATTATATA
>NW_011889250.1:933515-948159 GCF_000151845.1 Pteropus vampyrus
TTTTTCAATTAGGTAAAATTCCTGATGTCAATATTCTTATCCAATAATGTTATCTTTAGTTTTGCCTATTCAGTCCATTAGACCATGAATTTAAAATTTAATCTCAGTGATTATTTTTATTTTCTAGGAATGTTAATTATTTAACATTCTGGGGCAGGGGTGGCCCTCCTCTATCTCAACATTCTGCTTATTGCGCTTACCCTGTGCTGTGAATCTAATCTTGGGCCTGGGCCCCAGCCCACTCTGATTTGCCCCCAAATCACACAGAAGTAGCATTTTCATTTTGTCTTTGTTTACATATCCATGCACTGCCTCTGGCACTTGATCTGTTGCAGCTTCTAACTTTTGATGGTAGAGCGTATGTGCATCGACTTCAAGTCAAATAAATGATTTAAAGAAAAAAATCATTCATTTATTCATTCATCAACAATATATTTATGTAGCATTTACTTTCTTAGGCACTGCAGACATAGAAATGCACAAAATAGTAGCATCCTGATGTCAATATTCTTGTCCAATTCTTGCCCTCCTGGATCTTACATTCTTGTGGATAAATAGACAATAAACAGATAAATGACTAAATGTGTGATTTAATGTCGTGAAAGGCTATGAAGAAAAGGAAAGTGCTTTGGGAGACAAAGGGTTACAGAGAGTGGAAAGGGAGAACTGTCGTTTGAATATAACTTTTAATAAAGTAAGGGAATGTCATTTCTGAATGTTTGGTGAATAAGCGATCTAGGCACTGGAAAGATCAAGTGATAGGAAAATGGAGAGTTCAAGAAACACCAAAGATGAGATTCCTGCTCAAGATGGTGGAGTAGGAAAACATCGTGCTTGCCTTCTCTCATGACCACATCAAAATTACAACTAAACTGCAGAACAACCATCACTGAGAATTGCCTGAAGTTTAACTGAACAGAAATCCTATAACTAAGGATACACAGAAGAAGCCATCCTGAGACTGGTAGAAGGAACAGAAATGTGGAATGGGCTGGTCTCATATCTGTGTGTGGAAGATAAAAATCAGGAGGGATATCTTAGCTGCGGAGGTCTCTCCGGAAAAGCGAGGGGTCCCAGCCCCACACTGAGTCCTTCGGCCCAGGATTCCAGTGCTGAGAAGAGAAGCTTCCACAACTTCTGGCTGTGAAAACCAGTAGAGACTGTGGCTGAGTGAGATGGAGGGAAGCTAGACTCCCAGGCACCTCTCTTAAAGGGCGCATATGCAGACTTACTTGCTTGACAGACTCATTGGCTTTGAGTTTCAGCACTAGGGCAGCAGCTTGAAAGGTGCTAGTGTTATACAAAGAGGATTGAATTGTTTGGCTTTAGGGTGAGGTATGGAGGAGCAGCTTTCTTTCAGACAGACGTGCTGGCAGAAGCCATTGTTTCTTTGTTGAGCCCTTTCACCTCCCTGAATGTGGAGGCAGGGAGCCACCATATCTGAGTCTCTATCAACCTGGTGAACACAGGTTGCTCTGCCCAGGTGATTCCCTGAGACCCTCCCCCACCCAACTTGCAGGCCCACCCAGGTCACTTCCAGTGGCTTTTTTGTACAAATGGCCTGTATTGGCTCATGCTGCAGACTTTCCTAACATCTCTCAAAGGTTCACAAAACACAAACAAGTAGCATCTGCCCCAGACCTTTGGCTGAGCAGCCCCAAGCACAGCACAAGTGGCACCCAGCCTCAGTTTACAGCTCGGCTTCTTGAAAGACCTTCCAAGTCCAGAGTGGGTGGCGGCCATCTGAAGATTCCTTGGTGGCTAATGCCAGAGGGACCCAGCGAGGGTATAGGCCGCAGCTGAACTTGGCCTGTGGGGCCCCATCCAGGAGGGCCTGGTGGCTGGCTTTGGCCAACCTGGAGCACCAAATAGGGCCAAATATAAATTCAATGCACCCAAAAGGTAGACTTGGCGGGGATCAAAGCCCTGCTAAAGCGATTTGTGCTCTGCAGGGTCAGCCCCTATATAATAGCTTCTCTACTGGATTCACAGCCATTCCTCACAACCAATCGGCCTGAGGGTCAATCCCTCTCATTGACATGCAAATAGCAATCAAGGCTCAACCATAATAGGAGGGTACACATAGCCCATACAAGGGACACACCTGGAGCACCTCACTCATGTGACCAGGGAAGACTGCGCCACTGGGCCCCACAGGGCCCCACAGGACATCTGCATAAAACCACTCTACTAGGAACAGGAGACATAGCAGCCTACCTAATACATTGAAACACACACACACACACACACACACACACACACACACGGAGGCAGCCAAAATAGGGAGACAAAGAAATGTCTCAAATGAAGGAACAGAACAAAGCTCTAGAAAAAGAACTCAACGAAATGGTGACAAGCAACTACCAGAAGTAAAGTTCAAAACACTGGTTACAAGGATGTTTAATGAACTTAGGGGAAGAGTAGATGAGCTCAGCGAGAACATTAAGAAAGAGATAGAAAACAAAAAAGAACCAGTTAGAAATGAAGAATACAATAACTGAAATGAAAGATATTTTAGAGGGAATCAACAGTAGATTAGATGAAGCAGATGATGAATCAGCGATTTATAAGAGAAGGAAGCCCAATCAGAACGGTGAAAAGAAAAAAGAATTCCCCCAAATGAGGATAGTTTAAGGGTCTTCGGGACAACATCAAGCATACCAACATTTTCATCATAGGGATACCAGAAAAAGAATTGAGAGAGAGAGAGAGCAAAGAATTGAAAACCTATTTGGAGAAATAATGACAGAAAAGTTCCCTAACCTGGTGAAGAAAATAGACATATAAGCTTGGGAAATATGGAGAGTCCCCAACAAGATGAACCCAAAGAGTCCCACACCAAGACACATCATAATTCAAATGCCACAGGTTAAAGACAAAGAGAGACTCTTAAATGCAGCAAGGGAAAAACAGTTCATTACCCACAAGGGAGCTCCCATAAAACTGTCAACTGACTCTCAACAGAAACTTTGCAGGCCAGAAGAGATTAGCATGAAATATTCAAAGTGATGAAAAGCGCAGACCTGCAACTAGGATTACTTTACCCAGCAAAGCTATGATTTAGATTTGAAGGTGAGATAAAGAGCTTTCCAGACAAGAAAAAAGCTAAAGGAGTTCATCAACATCAAACCAGTATGACAAGAAATGTTAAAGGGACTTTAAATGCTGCTTCCACTCATGTGGCCAGGAAGTGTGATCTTACACCATGCCTGGAAAATAGCCAGAAATACTTAGTGAATAGCACTGATGGCTAGCACACAGGTGCTTAAAAACTGATCTACTGTGATACCCTTTCTCAAGAAACTTTTGGGTGACATTCTGCTCCTGGATGAGTCAGCAAAACAAGATGACATGGGACAACTCACACAGAAAAGGAGAGGATCCCAGGATGACAGCTGTGGGGCAGGCCTGAAGTATGACCAGGTCAAATTAGATTAAGGGGATGGAGGGCAGAAGGAATGGACTGAGGGAGGTTCAACACCAAACAAATCAAATCCAAGGGGTGGCTCCATAGTGTAGTGGTTAGCATGTCTGCTTTACATGCAGAAGGTCCTGAGTTCACGCCTCAAGTGGAGCCACGGACCATACCCTGGGTACGCCAGGCCCTGGGGGCGCCATGTCCTGAGTGCATGCCGGAGTGTGTGGCAGGAGACGCCCCACCTTCAGAGATCCAGTTCTTAAGGGGCAATGGCAATGTCCATAGGTCAGGGGTGGAAGGGGGCGGAGGAGGGAATTAGGGAATTAATGAGGGGAAAAAAAGAAAAAAATCCAGAAGAAAAACGTTACAGAAAGGAATCCCAATTTGGCTTAACAGTGAACAACATTTAAAGTCATTTAGAACACTCTAAATAAACTTAACCAAAAAATGGGTTATTTAAAACTGTATTGAGAAGGTGGGAGTTGGTGAAATGTGTGTGTGTGTGTGGGGGGGGTAGGGGTGGGGGTGGGGTAATTTAAGACTCCAGAATCTTCATCTTCTGCAGTAAGTTGTTAATTAACAATAGCAAAATAACAACATCATAAATAACAGAATAGCAAGCTATGTAAAAATGTGAGGACATTTTCAGAAGTAACTAAAAGAAGTGTTGCCTTTTGGAAATGGGAATCTGGGGTGGGGAAGAGTGGGCCTGGACTGTATTTTATTTTAAACCTTGTGCTATCATTTGAATTTTTAAGCTACAATACATGTACTGCTTAGAGAAAAATAAAAATTAAACCAAAATTATATCTTTAATTGTTCTTTATAACATTTTACCTAATATATTTAGCATTATGTGTCAGTCACTGAAATTAGTGATTTATGTGTAGTAAACAGTAGAGTAATATCATATTGGAGATTTGGAGAGATTTCTGTTTGGATCTAAAATCAAATAGATTTGTTGGCATAAAAATTAACTCTGAAAATCCCTTAAATTCCCATAACTCTACAAACATATCAAGCATGTAGTTTTGTATATATACCCTTGAATCCATCCCTGCAACTCTTCCTTAGATAATGTTTCTTAAGGCTCTTGATTCATTATTATTATTATTATTATTATTTTATCATAGGGGTATAAAGTTGTGTTCAGACTGCTAAGTTTATAAGTCACTTGTAATCTATACATCCATTTGTTTATTTCCCCTTTGTCCCAGGTCCCCTTTCCTATTCTCAGCCTAGGTCCTTCTTCATACTCACTCTAATGTTTTTTAAGTATACTTGTAGCCTTATCAAATATGCAGTGACACTCATCATGCAAATCATTCATGAAAATGTTAAAAATGAGGTCACTTCATCCCTGGATAGTTCTTGTCCTATGGCTCCACAACGTTATCGAAGACTCTGGTTCTTCTGGGCTCTTTGCTCTACTACCCAGAATGTTTAACTTATTTTTAAGATAAATATCAAGATTATTTCAAGACCAGTACTTCTCACTGGCTGTAAGGCAGCAGCTGATTGTAATCAGTTTTGCATGATTCCATGTTCATGTCCAGGCAAAGAGAGAGATTAGTTTCCTGAGTTTTTTTCTTAAGAACAAGGAAGCAACTTTCTCAGAACCCCTCAGAGCTCTGCTCAAATCTCCTGGGCCCAAATTAGCTCAGATTTGCCCACTCCTGAGCTAGTCAGTGTATAGGAGAAGAGGAATGATTTGTGGGAGGAACTGAATGGAGTCAATTACAGTCCTCTAAAGCCACCTCACTGGTCTCCTCATTTTATCTTGTTTTCCTCCAATCTATTCAACACAAGAACCATCTGATGGTGTCACTCATCACTTAAACTCCTTCAATGGTATGGAAGCTAGACTTCAAAGATGGCCCTCTCACTAAATTACACCTCTCAGTATTCTCCCTGAGATGTAGATTGGGTCTGTGATTTGCTTTTGAATAATGATGCTGGGTGACTTCCAAAGGTAGGCCATCAAAACTTTTCTGTTTCTGCCCAAGTCTCTAGGAACATTTCTTTTCTCTTTTCTTTTCTTTTCTTTTTTTTGTTTGAATACTCCCTCTAGGAAGTATTCATGATACTTTGAGACATCGAAGCCACATGAAGAGGCCATGTGTAGGTACATTGGTTGACAGCCCTAGCTGCATTCCCACCCAACAGCCAACATCAGCCACCAGCCATGTCAGTGAGCTACCTCGGGCATCTAGTGGAACTTTCAGATGACTGCAGCTTCCCTATGACTACAACCTGTAAGACCTCAAGTGAGAACTACCCAGCTGGGCATAGTCAACCTATTGAGCTATGAGAGATAACAATAGCAATAGATAACTGAAACAAATGCCCTTCCATATAGATCAGTTCGTGTTGTATTTGGCTGTGAGTAAGAGAATACCTGACCAAAAATGACTTAGAGGCCTTTAATGATCCAATATACTGAGAAGGCTGCGGGAGGCAGATTTAGGATTTGATCAGTGGCTCAGCAATGTGGAGGACAGAGACTCTCCATGTTTCCATTCTGCCATCCTCAGCATGGTGGCTTCGTGTCATTAGGATTGTCACAGATTTCAAGTGGACATGGTGCCACATAATCACACACAGTTGGGATGAGAGGAACAGAGAAAAAGATCTCTCTTCTTGAGCTCTGAGGCTTTTCCCAGAAGTCTAATTTTTTCCAGGAGTCCTCCAACATTCTTCCATTTATACTTTATACGCCCACCCCCGAGAAGCCACTGGGTAGCGGGGAAGGGAGTGGAATTAGCCAGTCAATTATGACTCATCTTTTAGGTCTAGAGGCTGGGCCTACTCTCACCAAGACCAAAGGATCTCTGCTCACTGCCTGAATAAAATGGGGTTCAGTTTTCAGGAAAGAAGGGATGGAATCGGATGTGCCCAATCCTTAACTATCCCTTTGTCCTGTGCTCCATCAACTAGCTTTTCCCTTCCAACTGCCTCTGCATCTTTTCACACATAGCTAGAATGAACACTCTGAAGAGAATGCTCTCTTCTCCCAGCCTAGATCTAAGATATGTATCCTTCATATCTCAGCTCAAACACCACTTCCACAGGGAACTTCCCTTTACTGAGCTATATGCTCTCTCAGGACTCTACACTTCTTGGTTAATGTAATAAAGCCTAAGTTTATAGTTGTACATGTATGGATGGATAATGTCTGTCTTCTCCATACACCAAAGAGAGAAGTTGTGTAAATATTTTCATCACTATGTTCACAAGTATCTAATGGATAATAAATAAATAATTATGAAATATATGAACACCTGTGTTTTGTTCTCTCAACTTCACCCACACCTCACTATGCTGGTATTGTGTAAACACTGAAGTCATTTTTAAAAGTTATTCTGAATCCTAAATCCTGAAAAACTTCAACGTGATGATCTTAGATTGTTAATACATTAAGTTCCATTTTGCTTAAATAGAGCTTATTTTATGCTTGGTGAAATTTTTAAGTTTCAGTTCAGGATACTACAAATAAGCAATTTATAATAATAATAAAGAGCCTTATTCATCTTTCAAGTCTACAATAACCATGTTGCACATTTTTTTTAATGTTCAGATTAACATGATTAGGAGAGCCCCTTAAAGAGGGACAAAGTATATTGTTCTAGAAGCTAATGTATTTTATTAATAAAAGCAACTCTCAGTGCTCAGGGGTGATTCTGCAGCTGAATTTCTTGGGGGCTAAACCTTTGTATTGGTGGAAGTCTTAAAGGGTAGACTCTTTGCTATTGGGCATACTTCTGTGCTAATATTCCATAGATAGATATTAAAAATAGTATCTCCATGCTTTATTATAAAGAAGAGGAAACACTGTTCTAAGTTATGGTTTGCACTTATGAATATCCCTCCTATACATACTAGCTCTGCAACCTTGGGCAAGTTGCTTAACTGCTCTGTGTTCCAAGTTTCCTCAATTGTAAAATAGAGATAAGATTGTTGTGAGGATTAGATGAGTTAGCACATGCAAAGTGCCTAGAACAGTGGCTGGCCCCTGGTTAGTTCTGTTTAAGTGTGGTTATTATTCCAGTATCTAGCACAGCAGCAGGATCTCAATGTAGAGTCAGAAAAACATGGGTTCAAGGTTTGAATACAGGCTCCACCACTTCACCAGCTCTCTAGGACCCTTGATAAATTACTTAACTTCTCTAAACCTCTGTATTCTCGTTCATGTTATAGAGGTATTAATATCTACCTAATGAAATGAACGTTAAATTGAATCAAATTGTGGCTGTAAGTACCTGGCAAACAGTACTGCATTCACCTGATTCCTCAGCAACTGAGAAGTCCTTATGGCAGGCCAGAGCACCTGAGACTGGAGGGCATTAAGGACGTTCAGAGCAAGTGATCAAGTTCAAGTTTAGTCATTTTTCAGAGGAAACAATTTTGTGCTGGTCTTAGCCTGTCTATAACCAATGTTGAGGCAGGACCAGCCCTTGTGGTTTTTATGATTGCAAGACATCCTTCAGCAATAACCATCAGGAAACTTTGAGAAGATACAGATTTATTTCTGGAAATTACACAGCATACTGTGTAATGGAGTGTTGAGAAAGGGAGTGGTGGGGAGGAAGGGAGAGAGAGAGAGAAGGGGCATGGACCTGGGGTTCTGCTTTTATTGGAATGGATGGATGGTGAGAGCCTAGAGATTCTCGGGTTCACTCTTTAATGGTGAACTTAAAACATAAGAACAAGAATTTAAAGTTCAAGAAGAGAAAAAAATTTACAAGTAGCCCAAATGGTCAATTATTTAAATCAACCAAGAGTTCTAAAACAGAGGAACCTTGGTGGGGGGAAGCAGCCTGGCTCTTTATCTAGTTGTGTGCTGGCTTTGTGTTTATTGGTGTTAACTGGCTTTGAAGTGGATACCTTTTTGAAATGGATGCCTCTGAAATCAAAGCTTAAGTTGACTTAAGGCACTTGCATTAGAAAAAAAAAAAAAGTTTCCAAATGTCAGAACTTACACTATACAAATCAGCACCAGAAGGAGAGGGGAAAAGTGAGGTGTTTGAAATCTCCCATCAAGTTAGAGACAAAGATGAGAAAAACTCATGTTGTAAAAAGAAAAAACTAATGTGTGTCACTGTGTTTTATGATAATATGTTTTGTTTTATTATATTTACTTTGTTATTTTGGAATAGCCTTGTATTCTGGAAGTCGTAGGCACTTCCTGTGGTCCTGCTTTTACCCAATGAGGTTCAGAGAAGCAAAGGATAAATTAGTTGCATAAGCCAGTACCACTAACCCGTTACTGTCTTTCGGTAGCCCTATCACAGGTGGTGAATTTTCTCTGGTCCTCTGAAGAGGAGGAACCAGTGGACAGGTGCTCTGGGGCCCCTAGGGCACTGGGAGGCCCCAGTACCAGGATCCCAGGTCTTTAACAACTTTCTATTTCTCTTCCCAATAATGAACAGAATATAAACATTCTTTCAAATGACTATATTGATTTTTAATGAAAACTAGTTTTTTAATCACCAACCATTAAAAAAAAATCTACAAAGAGCTCAATGCTGTGTCAGATAAATATTTGGAATGTAGAAAATGATCCTAGTGCCTAATCTCTCTAAACTTCATTGAACCAGATGGGGGACCTGGAGTGAGCCCTGAGCGAGTTGGTGGTATCTGACTTGGAGTGGCTCTGGGGCCCACCATGGCATTGAGAATTGCAAGGCATGAGCTCTGGGCCCTGACACATGCCTGGTACTGCAAGGGACTCCTTGAAGCAACAGTCATGGATTTCGTCTCCCAGATGACTTGCTGCTCAGTATGGTTGCTCTGAATCAGGCACTATAGCTGACCCAGAAGCCTGCCTGAACGGGCCTAGACCTGCCTTGCTTTTTGCTCTGAACTGCTCTCCACCTCCCGCAAAGAACAGATTAACACACTTTTCAAGTGTGGGCACTCTTTTATTCTTTCAAAGGAAACAAAATTTGATCAAAATCAAGTTTCCAAAACAAAGTCTGATCTTCTAGGGAAGATAAAAAGAGCGAAGTGCACACATGAGGTCTGAGGAGTTAAATTTAACAAAGAAACTGCTTACAGAAAACTTTAAAGATGAGTTTGAAATGCTAAAATGAATACACGTAAGAGAAAAAGCCTTGTGACTGTGTTTGTTGTCCTTCGGTTGTGTCCTCACGCTGGGTCCTGGGAAAGATGCTGTTTTTAGAAAGGACCCCACACACACTTTAGTTTTCAGCTCTGCTGGTGGTCATACAGACAGAATTATGAGCTTAAAATTACCAGGAGACTTAGGTGGGCCTGGATAAAAATAACTGCTATTTTGAAGGTGAACCTTCTGGCACTACAAGATCTGTGCTTTGTGTCAGGGAAAGTGAGGAGTGCAAAGTGGCGAGGGGGCCAGGTGAAGCCCCACACTCACCTTCCTAGCTATGCGAACTCTGGCACATTTTTAAAACCGGCGTGCCTCAGTTTCCTTCCCTGTCAAGTAGGGATAATGGTAGGACTCGTTTCCTAGGGCGACCGCGAGGTGTAAACAAGATGGCATATACTGTGTTCAAGAACCGGGCCTGGCATGTAGCTAACATTCATATACCTTTACTATTTTTATGTCTGAAAAAAATCCTGATGTTTTAAAATAAAAAATTTCTACAAATTTCTACATTATTATTTTTCTTTCTGTTCTATGTCATTTTCTGCATAATTACAATAGACTTTGTTTATGAATACATACCTATCATGTTTTAGACTTGCTGCTGGAAGCTCTTCTGGAGCTCATCTCCATACCTCCTCATAAACATCTTAGCCATACCGGTAGGGAATGACTGCAGGTCACACAGGGTTTCAGACAAGGAGACCTATGAACTTGTGTTGGTCAGGGTAAACCTCCTGGAATAGGAAGACGAACTGGGCCATTTAAGGAGGTGAAGAAGGAACTGAGAGGTGATGAATAGGTGGTTGGGATGAGGATTTCAGGAGACTGGAACAGTCTGGGAAAAGGCAGAGAATGGGGTACTTTCCACCCTGCACAGTGACAGAGAAGATGAGAAGTCAGAGCTACTCAGATCCTGCCAGATGGTAACTGAATGCCCAAGTGTACCCTCTTCCTGCTCTACTGGTTGAGATGGATGACTTGCATTTGTCATTCAGGAAGCAGCTTTCACATGCCATTAGCATTTCCATTTCAAAATGACTCACAATCATGTACAACAGAATCCTTACCAGTTTTATACATTAGAGTAGAATATATACATTATGTATATGTTTGTATGTCTACACATCCCTGCATGTATTCATGCATTCGTGTGTGTGGATTGACATACTACTGACCACTACTATGAATAGCTTGAGGATAATGAGATATCTTGATATGGGGTGCGGGGGGGGGGGTGATGCTCTAATATGCTCTGTTTCCCTCCTTCCCTTCCTCCTTTCTTCTCTCTTCTTTTTCATCTGTTACATTTCTTTGTTAGGTGAAAACTCTGAAACAAAGTAATCAGGTCAATCCTCCTTGTTAGATAGTCAAGGAGCCAGAGACTGTGGACCTTGCTTGGGCTCCAGGTGTGATGTGAGCATGAAATTAAAAAAAAAAAAAAAAAAGAATTTAAGTTGAATTTTTTCAGGAGGGAGATGGGCACACACCTGGGAGCTGGAGGTGGAACAAGAGGCCACAGCCCCCTGAGAGGGAGAAGCTCAGTTGGATAGGTCTGGCTTCCAGACCTAGCTTTTAGACTCTGAGCGCATTTAAAAAAAATCTCTCTGTTTTCTTGGTTTTCTCATCTTTATTTTATATTTTATTCATTATTTTATTTTATTTTATTATTTTATTTTATTTTATTTATTTTATTTTATTTGTGTCACAGACTAGAGGAAATTAATGTAGTACTATTCCCAGTACCATGGGAATAGTGATGCCTTCTTGGGTTATCATGAAGATAAAATGGTTTAATAACTATGAAGCACCTAGCACAGTTGTAGACAGCAATAATTAGAAGTTGTTGTCATTAGAAAAGTTCCAGTTTCAGTGGGGACAGATGTGCAGGGAACCTTTACCAGAACGTTGGAGGATGTGTCCAGAGCCAGTTCAGGGAGGAACCAGGTGACCTGATAGGAACCTAAGCTACAATGGAACCATACATGTCTGCCAGTGGTTTGCTCTGGGTCATCTAGGGTGAAGAAAGCATTCGTATGTACCCTGAACAAAAATATGTTCAGACCATAAAGCAGAAGGACTTCAAGACATGCTTCTTCCTCCCATATCAATGACTAAGATTTAAAGGAAGGAGTCAGACACTTGGCACAGTTCTCTTTGGCACAGTGAACAAATGTGACCCTTTGGTGACTAAGCACCCTCTGTACTTGGTGCTAATTTGCTCGATGTCCTGGGGTGAGCCATTCTACCTCTCTTGACCTTAATTCCTCTCATGATCTGTAATCAAGGGGGTTCGCTAAGATTCTTTCCCACTAACTGTCCTTTGTGGCCATCACAGTGGCCTTTGTCTCCCCGGATGAGCCTAAGGATTGGTTGAAATGAATTGAATCTGCCTGGGAGACAATGTAGAGTCAGCCGATTGTGAAATGAGTAGAGAGCAACACGAGAGCCCATTATGAGTTGCCATGTTGGTCCAATTGGTAGGTGCTCAGAGACGAGCTGAAAGAAGTTGTGGAACCAAGGCAGTGCCAAGGAGAGCCTGAGGGACTTCTAAACTTCTCATAGTCTCTGTTAGTCCCCCTCTCCACTCCTCACAGGTGGATCCCTGAAGTCCTTCCTTCACCCAAAGTCTGGACTGAGTTGGATTCAATTAGATTTTTTACATGAAACTCTATCATGCCATTTATTTGCAACCTCAAGCTCTGAGTGAATTGTATTTTTACATCACAGACTGGAGGGAATTAACAACCACTCTTTTTTCATTCCAAACAGGTGAGTGTTCAGGTGTGTTGCAGTGCTAGTCATGAACCCAGAGTGAATCTCATTGTTTGGGAAATGGTGAAGGAGCCAAAGAAAGTAGGACTGTCCTGTATCTTCTTGAATATCTTGATTAAAATTAAGTGCAGGTTTTCTGGAGTCAAACATTCAGGATCCACAAGGAGCAGGACCAGTTTAACAACATCCTGACCTCCTTTGCTGAGTTCCTGTGAGCTGGATTTCTCAATAGTAGGTTTGCACAACAGCATTTAAGAGGTTTAAAAGGCTACCCATTTTGACACTGTGTTCCCTTTTTATTCCTATGATTAAAGGTGGATTTAAATCCTAGTGATGCATTTCTAGAGAGAGTACTTTTCCCAATCCAAACCATCGTTGTTGACATATGAATTCTAAAGTCCTTCAGAATTCCCGAAGGAATGAGCAAGTGGTTAGAAATTTACTAAGATACCTGAAACACTTTCTCACTTCCTATAAGGAAAATCAGTAATGTAATCACTATAAAAATAATTACAAAACAATGTTGCTTATGTCTCTGTTACTTCTTCTTCTTTTTAAATTAATAAACTGTTTTCTAGAGTAGTTTTAGGTTCACAGCAAAACTGAGCAGAAAGTACAGAGATTTTCCATGTACCCCTGCACCCAAGTAAGCATAGCCTCTCACATCATTAAAATTCTCTACCGAAGTGGAATGTTTGTTACAATAGATCAACCTACTCTCACACATCATAACCATTCAAAGTCCATAGCTTACCTGAAGCATTGTACATTCTGTGGGTTTGGATGACTGTATGATGACATGTTTCCACTGTTATAGTACTGTATAGAATAATTGCACTGCTCTAAAAACCCTCTGTGCCTGCCTATTCATCCCTCCCCTTAGCAACTGATCTTTTTACTGTCTCCATAGTTTTGCCATTTCAAGAATGTCATAGAGTTGGAACCATATAGTATGTAGCCTTTTCAGGTTGGCTTCTTTCACTTAGTAATTTGCAGTTTAGTTTCCGCTGTCTTTTCGTGACTTGATAGTTCAGTTTGTTTTAGTACTGAGTAATATTTCATTGTCTTGATGTACCACAGTTTATCAATCCATTCTCCTATTTAGTTGCTTCCAAGTTTTGGTAACTATAAATAGAGCTGCTACAAACATCTCTGTGCAGGGTTTTGTGTGGTCATAACTTTTCAATTCATTTGAGTAAAACTCAAGGAGCTCCATTCTGGGATTGTATGGTAAGAGTATCTTTAGTATATACCCAGACATAAACATACATAATCAAATACATTGCTATTGTTATTGTTATACACTGCTATTATTATTTTGAACAAATTGATATCTGTTAGGTCAATTAGAATAAGAAAAATACAGTTGCCCCTTGAACAACATGGGTCTGAACTGCTTCAGTCCATGTATACATGGATTTTTCAAAATAAATACCTAGACTCTTTTCGATCTGCAGTTGGAAGTCTATGGATATGGAGTGCTGATTGGATGCTTTAATCTATGCCATTTAATACAGGAGACTCAAAGCATTCTCCTTCACTTTTGGTATCTCTGGGGGTTCCTGGAAGCAGTCCCCTGCAATACAGAAAGACAACTTAAATTTTGGGGGAGTCAAAGGTTATACATGGATTTTCAAAAGCATGTGGGTGGGAGAGATCACTGTCCCTAACTCCTGTGTTGTTCAAGGGTTCAATGGAAAAAATTTTATTTCACCTTCAATTTATTTTATTATTATTTTTTTAATTTATTTTTATTATGGTGATATTGGTTAATGAAATTCACTAAGTTTCAGGTATACAATTCAACAGTAAGGCCTTCATGTATATTGCATTGTGTGTTCACCACCCACAGATAAATTTCTTTCTGTCACCTCATATTTGACCCCTTTCACCCCATCTACTTCCTACTTCCCCTCTTCCCCCTCACCCTCTAGTCTCTCGTAACCACTAGTCTACTGTCTGTGTCCATGAGTCTCTGTTTGTCCTGATTGTTTGCTGCTTTTGGGTTTATATCCCACATATAAGTGATATCATGTGATTTTCAACTTTTTCTATCTGGTTTATTTTGCTTAGCATGATTATTTCAAGGTACATCCGCATTGTCCCAAATGGCAGTATTTCACCTCTTCTTATGGCTGAGAAATATTTCATGTGTATATGTACCACAGCTTCTTTATCTAATCATCTATCATAGGACACTTTGGTTGCTACCATCCTGGCCACCGTGAATAATGCTGCTATGAACAGCAGTGTGCAAATATCTTTCCGGATATAGGTTTTCAAGTCTTTGGGGTATATACTCAGTAGAGGGATTGCTGGATCATATG
>NW_011889250.1:948315-951502 GCF_000151845.1 Pteropus vampyrus
ATTGGATTTTTTGTTTATATTATTATTGTTATTGAGTTGTTTGAGTTCTTTGTATATTTTGAATATTAGGCCCTTATCAGAGGCGTTCCTTGCAAATATATTTTCCCATTCGGATGGTTATCTCTTTACCTTGTTGATGGTTTCTTTTGCTGTGCAGAAAGAAGCTTTTTAGTTTAATGTAGTCCCATTCATTTATTTTAGCTTTTACTTCCCTTGACATTGAAGCCAAATTCATAAAATCCTCTTTAAGTCCAAGGTCCTTCCTTGAGTTTAGTTCCTATGTTTTCTTCTATGCAATTTGTTGTTTCAGGTCTTGTATTGAGGTTCTTAATCCATTTGAGTTAATTTTGGTGTGTGACGATAGACAATAGTCTAGTTTCATTCTTTTGCCAGTGGCTTTCCAGTTTTCCCAGCATCATTTATAGAAGAGGCTTTCCTTTCTCCACTGTATGTTTTAGACTCCTTTGTCAAAATTATTTCTCCATGTAAACATGGGTTTACTTCTGGACTATTGATTCTATTCCACTGGTCTGTGTGATCTGCTTTTCTTCCAATACCAGGCCGTTTTGATTATTGTCACTTTGTAGTATAATTTGAAGTCACGCAGAGTGATGACTCCAGACTCATCTTTTTTCCTCAGGATAGCTTTGGCAGTTCGGGGTCTTTTGTGCTTCCATACAAATCTGATGATTTTTTTGTTGTATTTCTTTAAAAAATGCTGATGGGATTTTGATGGGGATTGCATAAAATCTGTATAATATTTTAGGTAATAGGGTCATTTTAACTATGTTGATTCTTCCGATCCAAGAACATGGATATCTTTCCATTTCTTTGTATCTTCTTCAATTTCTTTTAAAAGGGCCTAATAGTTTTCATTATATTGGTCCTTCACATGTTTCATTAGATTTATTCCTAGGTATTTTGTTCTTTTCGTTGCAATTGCAAAAGGAATTATTTTTACTACTTTTATTTCTGACACTTCATTATTAGAGTATAGGAGTGCTATGGATTTTTGAACATTGATTTTGTATCCAGAAACATTACTGTATTTTCTTATTGTTTCTACTAGTGCTCTTGTGGAGTCTTTAGGGTTTTCTATATAGAGAATCATATAGATTCTCTATATAGTGACAGTTTGATTTCTTCATTTCTTATTTAAATGCCTTTTATATCTTTCTCTTGCCTGATTGCACTCACTAGAACCTCCAATGTATATTGCATAACAGTCGTGAGAGTAGACAGCTTTGCCTTGTTCCTGATCTTAGAGGGAAGGTTTTTAGTTTTTCACCATGTTGGCTGAGGGCTTGTCATATGTGGCCTTTATTATGTTAAGGTACTTTCCTTCTATACCAATTTTGTGAAGTGTTTTGATCATAAATGGATGCTGTAACTTGAAGAAGACTTTCTACATCTATTGATATGATTATATGATTCTTATTTTCTAATTTGTTTATGTGGTGTATCACATTAATCAATTTGCATTTGTTGAACCATCCGTGTGCCCCTGGGATGAAGCCCACTTAATCGTGGTGTATAATCTTTTTTAATATGTTGCTGTATTTGGTTCACTGGTATCTTATTTAGTATTTTTACATCTGTGTTCATGAGAGATACTGGTCTGTAATTTTCTTTTTCGTGTTAACTTTACCAGGTTTTAGTATCAGAGTAATATTAGCCTCAAAATGAGTTGGGAAGTATTGCCTCCTCTTTGATTTTTTGGAAGTGTTTGAGGAGAATAGGTATGAAATCTTCTTTGAATATTTGGTAGAATTCACTGGTGAAGCCATCTGGTCCTGGACTTTTACTTTTTGGTAGATTTTTGATGATTGTTTCAATTTCCATACTGCTGATTGGTCTATTTAGATTTTCCAGTTCTTCTTGATTCAGTCTAGGAAGGTTGTATTTTTCTAAGTACTGGTCTAGTTATTCTAGGTTATTCAATTTGGTGTCCTATACTTTTTCATAGTATTCTTGTATGATCCTTTGTATTTCTGTGGTGTCAGTCGTAATTTCTCCTCTTTTGTCCCTGATTTCGTTTATTTGTGTCCTTTCTCTTTTTTCTTTAGTGAGTCTAGCCAGGGGTTTGTCAATTTTATTAACTTTTTTCAACAAAGAACCAGCAATTTGTTGCATTTATTTTTTCTATTGTTTTTTTTGTTTTCAATTTCATTTATTTCTGCTCTAATTTTGATGATTTCTTTCCTTCTGCTAACTTTAGGCTTCATTTGTGCTTCCTTTTCTAGTTTTTGAAGATGAAGCATTAGGTTATTGGGCTCGTTCTTATTTTTGGAGATAGACCTGTAATGATATGAACTTTCCTCTTATGACTGTTTTTATAATTCGTTTCTATGTATCTCTTAATCTCTTTTTTCCTTTCTTCTCTGACCGAGTTATTCTTCAGTAGTATGTTGTTTAGTCTCCATGTATTTGTGGTTCTTCCTGCTTTCTTTATGTAGTTGATTTCTAGTTTTCAAGCATTATGATCAGAGAGTATGTATGGTATGATTTCATCCCTCTTCTATTTGTTGAGGCTATCTCTGTGTCCCCATATGTGGTCAATCTGGAGAATGTTCCATGTCACTAGAGAAGAATGTATAAGTAGCTGTTTTGGATGGAAGGCTCTGTAAATGTCAATTATGTCCAGTTGGTCTAATGTGTCATTTAAGGATGTTATTTCCTTATTGATTTTCTATTTGGACGATCTGTCCATATCAGACAGTGTGGAATTTATGTTCCCTACTACGATGGTGTTTTGGTCTGTTTCTCTCTTTAGTTCTTTTAGTAATTGCTTTATATATTTTGGGGATCCCTGATTGGGACCATAGATATTCATAAGTGTTATGTCTTCTTGGTGCATGATTCTCTTTATTATTATGAATTGTCCCTCAGTATCTTTCTTCACCTTTTTATTTTGAAGTCTATTTTGTCTATTAGTACCGCTACTCCCTCTTTTTCTCGGAATGCCATTTGCTTGAAATATCATTTTCCACCCTTTCACTTTGAGTCTATATATATCTTTGGAACTGAGATGTGTCTCCTGGAGGCAACATATAGTTGGGATTTGTTTTTTGATCGATTCTGCAACTCTGTCCCTTTTTATTGGTGAGTTCGGTCCATTTACATTTAGGGTGATTATTGAAATCTGAGGCTTTCTTATAGCCATTTTGTCTTTCGTTTTCTGGTATCT
>NW_011889250.1:951862-956003 GCF_000151845.1 Pteropus vampyrus
TATATATATACATAGTCATCCCTTTTCTTCTGCACGTGCCTTATCTCCATTACCCTTTGTGAATTTGGATCTTTGAATCCTTCCCTTTTCAGACATTGTTGTCTCAATTTGTTCCTATGTATGCTGAACATTCGTTACCATCTTGCTATAGCAAATCTCTTCATATTGTTTAAGCTTATAATGCCCTGTTCTTAGTAAGGGTTGCATTCCTCTATTTCTATTTGCCTAATAGTCACCTTACTTCTAATTATGTATTTTTTTCTCATTTTGTTTTATGTGAGCTGACCCATTTTGGTATTTCCTGTAAAGCAGGCCTCGTAGTGGAGAATTCCCTCAATTTTTGTATGTCTGGAAAGGTGTTTATTTCTCCTTCATATCTAAAGGAGAGCTGGGCTGGATACATTATTCTTGGCTGGTAGTTCTTTTCATTTAATAGTCTGAATATTCGATTCCACTACTTTCTGGGTTTTAAGGTTTGCGCTGAGAAATCCAGTGATAATCTAATGGGTTTTTCTTTCTAGGTTACCATCTTCTTTTCCCTGGCTGCCCTGAAAATTCTTTCTTTATCAATGATTTTTGATACTTTTAACCCAATGTGTCTTGCAGAAGGCCTTTTTAGATTGAGATAATTGGGTGTTCTGTTGACTTCTTGAATTCCAAGCTCTAGCTCATTCCTTAGATTTGGGAAATTCTCATCAAATACTTTTCTGAAAATGCTTTTAATCCCTGCTCCTTTTCCCTCCTTTTGAGAATGCCCATTATTCTTATGTTACCTCTTCTGATGGTAAAAGCTAGTTCTTGTATTTCTTTCATTATTTTTCATTCTATGCTTTCTCTCTCCCTATTTCTGATTTATTTCTAGATTTCTATCTTCAATATCACTGATCCTTTCCTCCATTTGACTCTATTTCCCATGCCTGCTATTTCATTCTTCATCTCTTTCAGTGTGTTCTTGATCTCCAAAAGTTCTATTTGGTTCTTGTTAAGAGTTACAATCTCCTCACTAAAAAAGTCATGCTGCTGATATAGGTTTTTTCAATTCCTAGATTTCTTGATATGAATTATTTTGGATTTCATTGATTTTTTCAGAAGTACCACCCTGAATTCTCTGTCACTTAAGTCACATATTTCTCTGTCTGTAAGCTTATTTTCTGGAGAGTTTTCTCTTTCTTTCTGAGATGCCTCGTCACCTTGGTTGTTCATTTTGTTGAATGGACTATTTCTCTACCTTGGCACTAATGGAAGTGTATTCTGAATTTTTTGAGGATGAAGTTTTTTTTTTTATATATATAAATGTTTCTGTTTAGCCTATTGCAAAGAAGGAGCTTTTATTTTGGTTTCCAGTAGCTGGCGTTGAGCCTCTTATATCCCTTCTTTGTATAAAGCCTTAATGATACTTTTTTTTTCTTACAGATGTTTAATCACACTCACTACTCTCAGTCTCAGTTCTTGTTAGTGTTGACAGTTTCGGTAGCATTTGCTCAGTTTCCCCTGGAGATCTGTGGTGTTCGGTCTCAGAGGATATGAGGGAAGGGGCCCTTTGGGTTGGAAGATGGGGGCTGCGGCTCAGCTTTGTTTTGCAACCACAGCTGGTAAAAATCAACTGTTGTTTCTCTGCCATTCCCTCTTCTCTGCTCTTTGCCCTGAAGAGTGGGCCCTGCCACCAGCTCGTGGAACTCACTGCTCTCCCAGGCAGGGCTGTCCAGGGAACTTGCCGCACCTTCTCCCCTATCCCTCCTCCTACAGGGAGCTGCATCTGAAAGAGGCAGCTTCTTTGTTTCTCCCAGTCCACTGCTGGACACCTGAGGTTGTGACCTGTGATAGCTCTTATGCGTGGATCTGATGCTCAGATGTGCTGGTGTGCAGTTTGGGTGTTTTTGTTAAGTTTTAGATGTTCAGCTTATTGTTGTTTCAAGGGGAGAGATCTGGGGATGTCTCTCACTCCGCCATGTTTCTCCTGCTTTAAATTTATATTCTTTAAGCCACCTAGTTTATGGTGTTTTGTTATAGTAGGTGGAGCACACTAATATAGGATACAATTGAACATCCAAATAAGGAATAAGATGAAATAGGAGTCCAGGAATGCATACTCATATAAATAAATTAATGAATAAATATCAATGATAGTAAAGGAAAAAACATTTCTTACAGTGAATTCCAATTAATAAAAGTAGAAGGAATAGTGGTGTTAGAGCCATGACTTGCAAGCATATTAAGAACATTCGGGTAAGAACGATCAGTGGATGAACGTTTAACTAGGGAAGGAATATCTACTTAGTGTTGACATATTTCCCCACAAAATAGCTTGTTAGTTACAAATGGAAAAAAGAAAATTTGCAGTAGAAAACCTGGTTACCCAAATGATGAACTAAATGCACCAAATGATCCTGGATTAGATCTCGAATCAAGGAAAAAAATCTAAGAAGGACATTTTTGGTACAATTAACAAAATTAGAATATGGACTGTGTTTGAGTTAATATTGTTGTGTCAATGTTGAATTTCTAGGTTTTTATCCTGTACTGTGGTTGTGTAAGAGGTATTTTTATTTTAAGTATTTAAGGGGTAAGAAGGCCTAGGGTCTGCAACTTATTTTAAAATGGTTCAGAAAAAAAAAATAAAACAAACAAAAAAAACCATGTCCATGTTATGTATACTAAGAGCCAGAATGAGAGCGACACATAAAACAGAGATAAATGGGAAAAAACGGTATATTTGATAAAGAATTTATAGTTTTGTCTATTCTTATACTTTTCCACAAGTTTGAAACTACATCAAAATTAAAGTTTACCAAAAGGATATGTCTCAACGAAGCAGAAGAAAACTATAAAAATCATAATTCCTGCTTGCCCCTACCACCAAAATATATAAAAGTTCGTAATTGAAAGACTGCATTGAATGGTCCAGTATATTACAAGGTCATTACCAGAATGCCCTCCTAGGTTTCTCCCACCATATTGTTCCTGGAGGGATTTCCTTCCTCCTCAGAGGCTAGGCCATGAAACATGGGTTCCCATGAAGCATGTACAGTTGAGTCTTTATGTTTAACTGCCACTTGGGCTGGAGCCATCCTTGGAATCCTGGGGCAGGATTCTTCCAGCCACAGGGAGCAGCAGTTGGGCTAATACCAGCAGCTCTTCTGGACTGTTGGAGGACTAGGAACGAGACTTTCAGGCCTCTCTGATCCACCAAGAACACCAGGAGTGGAACCCCTGAGAGTGTCCCTGTCACTATGAGCAAAGAGAAAATTCCCTTATTCTGCAGGATGAACGATTATAAGCCCCTGCAGAAGGTCTCAGGCAGGTATGTAAGGCCCATATCATTAGTTCTTTTCCTATTAATATACAAGTGATAACCCGAGTATCCTTTTTAATATAATAAATAGTGCTTGCACTCATAGCTGGGTTTCAGGGCTTCTGCTTTTTTAAAAAGGAAAATTTCTGTTTTCTTCTCTTACGAATTGTAACAGGAAATGCTGCTTTAAAATACTGGCAGCACTGTGTTTAAAATGCAGAGGATGCTCCAGACACTCTATATTGGTAAGCCCGAATGTGGAAGTAGTTACAGTGAATGTACATGTTCAGTCTCTTCCTATGACATAAAGTTTAATTCTACCCTCTCAAAAGGAAAGAATTCTTCTATGAAATCGAAAGTTATGAAAATCAGAGAATGATTCGTTACTTTTAACATATATACTTCCCACAGGCTTTAATTGGTTCCAGTATCTCCACAAAATGGTGTCCATAATACTGAATAATACTGAAAATTGACACATTTGTGAATGAAGTTTTTGTTTTCTTCTTATTTGCAAAATTGCAATTCACAAGCACTCCAAATCCTCTTGTAAGAAATACATTGTATATGTAGACAACATTTTAAAATGAAAACAGAATGTGGCAAATTATAAATCGTGGTCTGTTTTCCATAGACTTTTAAATTCTGGAGGATCTATTGATGTTGGTTTCCACATATTTTTAATTTTACAGCTGATCACTTACATTGTGTATTGCAATATGTGTATTTTTTAAAAAGTGCCTCTCCTCATTTGTTTGCTGGTTTGTGAAGCATTTTGTTCCATTCTTACCACACAAATACAGCAATTTACAGTCCAGTAGGGCGATTGACATTTTGATATAATTTTTT
>NW_011889250.1:956053-967030 GCF_000151845.1 Pteropus vampyrus
TAAAAATTCCTTTGAGGAGAAAACCTTGTAGTTGGATACTTTATTTTATCTAAATATATTACACCTTGAGACTATAATAAAAGTACCTGTGTTTGTTCTTATTACAGATAAGATAGGTTACGGAGTGTATACTATGTTCCTGGAAGAGGTAACTAGAAATTGAGTCCTAGAATGAGGAGAATCTAGCATTAAAATAGTAGTCATGGTTGGCATGACCATACTGAAATCCCCTTGGTTCTTCTGAAAATGTTTAAAGTTTTATTTAACTGTCATGATATTGGGGAAACAGGAGCAATGTTGTGATACACTGGAGTTAAATAATTTATAAACATGTAATATATTTATGTACTTTCATTATTAGTTTTCCATGAACTTGATGAAAATTATTTCATTTGAGATGCACGATGTTGAAATATATCAATGTATTTAACAGAAAAAATATATAAATAAATATATAAGCATAAACATTTTATTTTAAATATTTATATACAATAAATATGATTCTTTCTGAAAAATATTTATTGAGAAAAGTTTTAAATAGATTAAAACTGAAAAATGCATGAGTACTAATTTCAAATCTCTCGTTTTAATACTGCCATTGTCTCCCAGATGTAGTGCGACAAGATCAAAGTTCATCTTCCTTGGCACTTTGTAATGCAACCACCAATGCTGTGGCTCGGGGTGAAGTAAGTACTAAGCTTAAGTATGCTCTACAGCTGCTTCAGAAGTCAATGGTGTTCTCAGAATAACACCTTCCTCTTTCCCTACAAGTGTTTTATTATCATTTCATGTCAGAAGACTGAGGGTTTGACATAAGCACATGAGGCATAAGCAGGTGTTGGTGGGAAGTAAGGCTGCACATTTTCACAAATTGTAAAGTCACTTGTATCAGAACTAACATAACAAATAAAAGATTTTACATTGTGAACTATGACATATACGGAAAAGTTCATCAAACACCTAAGTGATCTCCACTCAGGTGGGAACCATGGCTGCCACCTCAGAGGGTGTTTTGCTTAGTCCCGAATCTTCCCTCTCTGTTGGGGGCTATTGTGCTGCTCATAGTACACACTTCCTCGTTTTTGTTGTGTTTTGAACTCGATATATGCATCCCTAAACAACAGAATTAATTTTGGAATGCATGCACATGAGTAGTTATGTGCAGCAATAATATGTTCAACTGTATTTCTGCCTAATGCCCCATTCTGTTGTCGATGGAACATTGCATATTTGTTTGGCTTAGTCATACAAATAGAAACTATATCAGTTATTTTAATAGAGATATTTAATTTAATTTTTAAAACTGGCTTTCTTGGGTTGCCATTCATATGTGAAAATCTAGACATATTTAGCATATACAAGTTGATGGTTTTGAACATATGCATACACCTGTGAAAACATCAAGACAGTCAAGGTAATGTATGTATCTATTACCTCCAGAAGTTTTCTTGTGCCTCTTCATTGTTGCTATGGTAAGAACACTTAACATGAAATAAACTCCATTTTTTTAGTGCACAATACAATATTGTTAACTGTAGGCAAATGTTGTACAGCAGATCTCTAGAACTTGTTTATCTTGTATAACCAAAATTTTATACCTATTGACTGACATCTCCTGACTTCTCCCAACCCCTAGCAGCAACCATTCTATCCTCTACTTCTATTAGCTTGACCCTTTAAGATTGCTCATGTAAGTAGAATCAGACAGTATTTCTCCTTCTATGACTGGCGAAATTCACTTAGCAAAACATCTTTTCGGTTCATCAGTATAGTAGAGAAATTCTAAAATGGGGAATTGGTTAGACAGACATTGGTGGACTAAAAGGCAAAAGGCAGAAGGTGAGGTACACAGAGATAGCAAATATAAGGAGCAGCTACCACTTCTGGGGCTTGATAGGTGAAATGAAAGGGTTGGGTATTCAGAACTTGGAAGAGGGACAACCCAGGCCTCTGAGGTGGTATTGTGGATTGTTCACAGATTGCAGAATAAAACTGCAGACTGGGACCAAGTGCTATTTGAATGGAGGACTCTGCAGGACATTATAGAGTCATTGTGCAATATGCAAGAGGAAACACCCAGACTTTTTAGAGATTATCAACACTGACTCTATGTTGATGCTAATTATGGGAACCAAGGCATCATAATTGTCCAGTTGACATAGAGCTATATCACACTGGGTGGTAAATGATATTTTGGCTTGAGACTGTCTCTCAGTGGACCAAGCGTGTCCATGGATCTAACCTGTGGTTGGTACCATGGTTGTTTAAGGTACGATAGGAATAAACATTCTCCAAAGCTGGTATGACTCATGCATCACCTCCAGGCCCAGGGAGTGGTGGAGGCCTATTGTGGTAGAAGGAGCAGAATGGAAGCCCTGAGACCCCTCTAGGATAGCCCATTGGGCAGAATTCTGATTCTAAGGATCCTTAAGTTTCCTGTCTCTTGTTGTACTCACCCTATACAATCCCCTCCCCTTGAATGTGGTTGGCACCAGTGAAAATGATAGAATGTCACCCCTATTATTAAACTAATCAGTTAATTTTGAGTTAATATGAAGAGAGATTATACTAGGTGGACCTGATCTCATCAAGTGCACTCTTTACAAGAAGGTTGATTGTGAGAGAGATGCTCTCCTATGGACCTTGAAGATGAAGCACTCATGAGTTCTATAGCTGCAAGGAAATGACTTCTGTTAACAACCATGGGAGTTGGAAAGAAGACCCAGGGCCTAAAATTAGAAACTAACCCTTTTTAACACTTTGATTTCAGCCTTGTGAGACACTGAGCCAAGAACCCAGCCTACTTTCCTGATGTGCTTAACTGTGAGATAATAAATAAGTATCATTTTCCAGTGCCAAGTTTGTTGTGATTTGTTACACAGCGATAGAAAACTAAAACTAATAGTATAGCAAATGCAATGCCACGTCCTGGGAACAGTTGCAGAGGGCAGTGCAAAAATTTAAAAATGCAGAACTTGCCGTCTTCATCAATTCTCTTTTCAACCTAGAAATATACAGGCCGCAAAAATACTTTTCAGGGATGAGGGTAAAATATGTTTTTCATTTACAGACAAATGAAAACTAAGAGCAGAAATTTGTGAGTAATGGAAGTGATGCATCTAAAGAACGTACATTGGCAGAAATAAACTGATTTCAAATGATAGGTGTAAGGTAAGAGATGAAAAAGAACAAAGAATGTGGTAAATATGTAAGTAAATATAAATTAACATTGACTGAATAAAACTGATAATAATGTCTAGAGAATTAAAGAATGAGACAAAATAAGATGGCTTTAAGAATGGAGACATTAATATTTAATTCAGAAGAGGATCAAATGAATTTAAATATCGAAGATCCATGTATTGTCTAGCAGGGTAATGTTTTGATCAAATTCAGATTTATGCACTTAATTGTGCATAATTTAATTTCTAACAAACTACAAGTAGAATAGAAGCTATGAATGAGTGCAAACGGAAAAAAGTAAGGATAAACATATGCAACTATTCTAACAAATCAAGAAAGGAGAGGAAAAGAAATTATGAATTGATGGCACAAATGGTAAACACAAACCAACATAGTAGGGGTAAATCTCAATACACAATTAATGAAATTGTTTGCAAGTTAAAAAAACACTCCGGTAAGAAAATAAAAATGATCAGATTAGATAAAAACGAAATCTAACATGTTCATAAGTGAAACTTATAAAACATACGCATACAGACAGCTTTAATATCCATTAAACATTAGCTAAAAAAAAAAAAGGCTGAGAATGTTGTATAAATGCTAGATAAAATGAAATCTAAAGCAAAACATTATTATTGGAAGGTAGAAAGGTCAATTATGTGATAAAAATTTACTTTTGCCTAAAAAGTCATACTAGTCTTAAATATGTGTGGACCAAGTAATGTGGCCTAAAATATATATAATATGAAAATTAATAGAACTAGAAAAAGAAATAGACAAAACCATACTAGAGGAGGATCTAAACATATATTTCTCAGTAGTTATAGAAAATATTTGAACAAAATAATCTACCGGGCAAATGTAGAACAGTGCACATAACAAATGCTAAATGTATTTTCTTTTTAAAATCACGAAAACATCTATTTTCAAAAAACAAGCAGATAATAGACTGCAAACTAAGTCTCAACAAATATCAATGGTTTGAAATAATAAAAAGTATGTTCTCTGACTATGAGAGAGCTAAGATGGAAATAAATGTTTAAAAAATCTACTAAATTCTTGCACATAAATTAATAAGTACATTTTAAAGTAAACTATGAGTCAAAGGAGAAATTTTAATGAAAATTAGAAAATAGTTTAATCTGAATAATAACAAAAATATTATATATCAAAACTATGGAATGTAGCTAAAGCAGTATTTAGAATAATTTAATAGACTTTTGTGCATAAAATTGAAAAGAAGAAAGCCTTAAAATTTAATGACATAAGCATTCTTTTTAAGAAATTACAGAAAGAACAGTTATTTAAACCAAAAAGGGAGAAGTCAAAGAATTATAAGCACAAAATCAAAAATTAATGATATAGGACAAGTAACAAAATAGAATGAAATGAAATGGTAAAGCCAATATTTTCAACTTCGATAAACTAATAAAAGTGATATAAGTATGGTATGTTTCATTACAAAACAAATGAACCAAAAAAATAAAATAAAATAAACAAAAAAAGAAAAGGCACATAAAAACGATGAAACTAATGGACATCATATCTGGGATAGAGTTAAAGATAATAAAGTACATAATGACTTTTAGACCATTTAAAAGTATTAAATATTTCATGTCAATGTCTAAAGAAATAGACAAATTATTATAAAATATCACTTATTAAAATCAGCCAAAAAAATGTAAAAAATCTGAGTATTCTTATAAGCATTAAAGAAATTGAGTCTGCTATTAAATATCATCCCACAATTAAGCTCCAGACTCAGATAGCTTTTATGAAACATTCAAGAAGTAATAATTCCAATTTCACACAAAATCTTACTGGAAAATAAAAGACTGAACACTCCCCAAGATGGTTAATTTTATGTTTCAAGTTAACTAGGCCTCAGATACCCAGACAATTGTTCAAGCGTTGTTTTGAGTGTGTCCATGAAAGCTTTTTCTTTTCTATAAGATTAACGTTTAAATCAATACACTACATAAAGCATATTGCCCTCCCCAATGTTGAAGGCCTCCACAGATCACAAAGGCTGACCTGGAGAATAAGAGAAAACTCTTCCCGATTGACTATTGAACTTGGACATCAATTTTTTTATGCCTCTGGATTTGTACTGAAACATTGGCTCTTCTTGGGGCTCAGTGCCACCTTTTGGACTGAAATTTATATCGACAACTCTTCTGGGTCTCAGGCCTTCAGTTTTGACTGGAACTACACAATTGGCACTCTCAAGCTCCACTTTGCCAACTGCAGTACTTGAGAATTCCAATCTCTATAATCATGTGAACTAATTGTTTACAATATCTATCAACTATCTATCAGTGTATCTATCTATCATCTTTCTATCTATCATCTATCTATCTATCTATCTATCTATCTATCTATCTATCTATCTATCTATCTATCTATCTGTCTGTCTATCTAGCTATAGATCTATCTATCTATCAATCTATCTGTCTATCTATCTATCTATCTATCTATCTATCTATCTATCTGTCTATCTAGCTATAGATCTATCTATCTATCAATCTATCTATCTGTCTATCATCTATCTATCTATCTATCTATCTATCTATCTATCTATCTATCATCTATCTTTCATCTATAATCTATCTAGCTATCTAGCTATGTATCATCTGTTTCTCTATCGGGCTATCGATATATCATCTGTCTATCTATCCATGTATCCATTTATCTATCTATCTATCATCTATCTATCTATCTATCTATCATCTATCTATCTTTTATCTAGCTAGTTATCTTTCTGGTTATCTATCATCTGTCTATCTGCCTATCTATCATTTATCTATCATCTATCTACCATCTATCTATCTATCTATCTATCTATCTATCTATCTATCTATCTATCTATCTATTTATCTATCTATATATCATCTATCTATATATCATATATCTATCATCTATCAAGGTGTCTATCTAATCTATCAACTATCTGTAGATATAGATATAACATACATGTAATGATATATAAAAGGTAAATAAATGTGTAAATGTTATGAGAAATTAGGTCATGTGATTATGAAACACAACCAACAGGCAATATAGATATAGATAGATATGGAGCTATAAATGACATAAATATTGATAGTTAGATAAAGATATATAGATACAGGTATCCTGCTGCTTCTGTTCCTCTGGAAAACCATAACTAAGACAGTTTTGCTATCATGAAGAAGAGGGATGATATTACGAATATCTAAAATGTGGAAGTGGCTATGGAGCTCGGTGATGGGTAGAGACTAGGAAAGTTCTGTGTTTGAGAGGTTTGCATGCTGGACAATGCCCAGATTTCCAAGAAGGGACTGTTGGTCAAAATAAGGATGTCAAAGGTGATTCGGGTGAGAGCTCAGAAAGAAAAGGTGAGAGCTACAGAATATGGCAATAATCACATAAATAATCTTACAGAATATATAAATAATTATTAACAGAATGTTAGTAGAAATATAGATGTTAAGGGCCATTCTGGTGAGGATGCAGATGGAAATGAGGAAAAGATTATTGGAAATTGGAAATAAGATGATCCGTTATAGAATGGCAAAAAATAGGCTGAACCATGTCCTAGTGTTTTGTGGAAGGTAGAACTTGCAAATTATAAAACTGGTTATTTAGCAGAGATTTCTAAGGAAGGTACTGAAGGTGTTGCTTAGGTCCTTCTTACTGCTTAGAGTAAAATGCAATAAGAGAGATATAAATTGAAGAAATAATTGTTAAGCAAAAATGAATTATAAATTTAGAAAATTCTCAATCTATCCATATTACAAAAAATGAGAAAGCTTGGCATGTGGCATGGTCCCTCTTTAGAGGTCCCAGGGCCAGTATGCCCTGCGGCCTGGTTCTACCTGAGCTGGAGCACCACCCAGGCCAAATTCAAGGATGACATACCCAAAAGGCAGACTGGGCAGACACCAGAGCCCTGCTAAAGTGAATCCTGCTCTGGAGGGTCAGGTTCTGTGCAACAACTCCTCCACTGTAGTCACTGTCCAGTCCTCACAACCAATCAGCCAGAAGGTCAATCCCTACCATTGATGTGCAAAGAGCAATCGAGGCTCAACTACAATAAGAAAGCACACACACCCCTCATAAGGGACATACCTGGAGCACATGGCTCAGGTGACCAGAAAGACTGTGCCACTGGGTCCTACAAGACTCCTGCTACATAAGGCCACCCTATTAAGACCGTGAGACATAGCCGCCCTACATAATACATAGAAACAAACATCGAGAGGCAGCCAAAAAGGGGAGGCAAAGAAACATGTCCCAAATGAAAGAAAAGGACATAGCTCCAGAAAAAGAACTCAACAAAAAGGAGACAAACAATCTACCAGATTCAGAGTTTAAAACACTGGTTATAAGGATGCTCAGTGAACTTAGGGGAAGAGTAAATAGACTCAGTGAAAATTTAAGAAAGGGATAAAAATCATAAAAAAGAAACAGAAAAGAAGAATACAATAATTGAAATGAAGCATATATTAGAAGAAATCAACAAAAGATTAGATGAAACAGAGGGTCAAATCATTGATTTAGAAGACAAGGTAGCATAAAACACCCAATCAGAACAGCAGCAAGAAAAAAAGTGAAAAATGAGGCTCGTTTAAGTATCCTCTGGGACAACATCAAAAGTATCAACATTTGCATCATAGGGATACTAGAGGACGGAGAGAAAGGTATTGAAAACCGGTTTGAAGAAATAATAACAGAAAACTTCCTTAACTTAGTGAAGGAAATAGACATACAAGCCCAGGAAGTATGGAGAATCCCAAACGAGATCAACTCAAAGAGGCCCACACGAAGACACATCATAATTAAAATTCCCAGGTTTAAAGACAAAGAAAGATGCTTCAAAGCAGCGAGAGAAAATCAGGTAGTTACATACAAGAGAGGTACCTTAAGACTGTCAGCTGATTTCTCAACAGCTAGCTGACTCATTTGTAAAAATCTTCATGTAAAATAATTATTGTCCTGTTTCATTTAAAAATAAAACAAAATCCACACCCCTTATACGAGCTGTTATGTTGAAAATAATGTGCCAATTGCACAGCACTCTGTGAGGTGAGGGAGACGCCAGATGCTGTTTGGCTGGTTTATTTTTTTCCTAGAGCCATTTGCTGTAGGTCTTTACCATGTTTCCAGAGTAAAGTGTAGGTCTTTACCATGTTTCCAGAGTAAAGTCAGCCATCCGGAGTGCAATTCTCATCCCCAGTGAAATCAAAAAGAAAAATGACATTTGACTAAACAATAATTGAAAATGGACAAACAAGATATTATCTCTCATTGGAGGTTGGCAGAATTTTATTCATGGTTACAATCTGTGCTTCTCTGGTCAGAGCTCAAGCTAATAAAATACCGTGAAAGAAAGAATTTTGCAGATCTACATAATACTTTTTTTCAGAAGCAATGACATTACAAAAGGACAAAAATTTTTGAGCATTTCTCCAAGCAGAGAACCCCATTTGGGGCTACGCTGACTGTGTCTGAGTGTCTCAGGGATCTCAATGGGGCAGAGTCACTGATAGACCTTCTGTGCTGCCAGTTTGCTCAGTGACTTTAGATACAATATGAAGCACCTGTCAGTGGGTGCTTGTAGAGGCTCCTACATAATCCCTGAGTTCTCCATCAGTTCTGTGTGTCAATTTTGTGTGGGAGGTCTCAGAGAAAGGATTTCGTGTAGGATTTCTCAGTTTGGGTCTGTCAGTGGTCTTTGTGTGGGGTATCTGAATGTGGGTCTCTGTCAGGGCTTCTGGATAATGTTTCTCTGTGTGAATTCCTATGTGGGATCTCTCAGTGTGGATCTCTGTTAGAGGTCACTGTGTGGGTCTCTATGAGAGGTCTTTGTGGGTGAGGTCTCTCTATATGGGTCTCTCAGTGTCCTCTCTGTGTGGATCACACTGTGTGGGGCTCTTCATGGCTGGTCCTCTTATGGCAGGAGAGGGACAAAGGGCCTTGCTCCTTCCTGTTTCTTGCTGTTCCATCAGCATCCCCATCTATCTGTGGCACTACTACTGACAGGAGTGTGGGATACACATCCAGCTTTCCCCACTCTCAGATCTTACCTCTCAGTCCCCAGAGATGACTCATCAGCAGCCAGGCTCAAGGCCCCTGCTCCGTGCTGCCCCATCCTGAGCTTCTGAGGGCCTAGGGAACTCTCTGCCTTGGTTTCCACTTCTCTCACACATCCTGGATGCACTTGCACTGCTGTACCCACCCTGAAGTCAATTCAGGATTGGAGCCCAGAGGCAGGACATGGCTCCATAAAGAGACAGCACTGGCAAACCTGTGCCTACTCTGCTCTGTCACCTATCCCCATCGCTCATGCTAGGGTCCTGATGGGTGTAGTAGCAAGTCCATTTCTGCTGGCATCAGGATCAGGGCCTCCTGGAGCCTTACACTGTATCGAGGCAAGGACACCCCCAGAGCTGGGCCCCTGGGCACCATGCCTATGACACAGAGCTCGGAATCACTCTAGAGAAATGGCTCCTGGTATTCCAACTTTTTCATGTGGTCAGGCCCAGGCAGAGGCTAGGTGGGCTGGAGCAGAGGGTAGGGGACACTCCTGAACTATCCCTGAATCCTGACAAGTCACTTGTGCCCGTGCTGTGAGAAATATTATCTGATGAGCTCTTCCCCCTCCAGGCTCCGTTGGAAGAAAGGAGAGCCAGTAAAGCTTGTTATATGACCCTACTCCAGTCCCTCAGTCTCTTAAGTCCCACTTGTCCCTGGGAGCCATCCTTGGGCAACAGGTATAAATCAAGGCCACAGACTGTATCCCGAGGTCCACAGGCCTGTGCAAGCTGATGAAATATATTGTCCACCTTCCATGCTGGAAGGCTCTGCTGTGCGTGTGAGACTGGTCTTCTGAGTAAAAGTGATAGGTGTCTTCTCTCATCTTGGAACATAGACCTGAACTGAGATAGACACCCTAGAATGGAGCCACCATGAGCCACTGAATCAGTATCTTCTCGACCCCCCCCTCTGCCTATAGATGGCGGTGGAATACCAGCGCCTCTTTGGTCACTGCAAAATTTTTGGACACGCCATGTCACTTTGCCTCTTTCCCCCTAACCTCACCCTGGGTCCCACCATCACATTGTGACTGCTCACAGTGTCACATCCTGCTGTATTCTCTGAAATAGGACTGTGGGCACCCATGACCCTGCTGTTCTCTTCTCTACAGCAGGTGTGGGGCCTTCAGTGCCCTCCGTGCTCCCCAGTGGCATACCCTCAGAGCTAGAGTCACTGTCCTTCTCCTCGCTGCTTCTCCAGAGCATGAGAAGGACAGAGGGAGGGTGACACTGAGCTAAGAGGGGTTTGCTGGCTCATCTCAAACATCAGGGAGAGAAGAACAAGATTTCTCCCACCTCTGGACTCAGGGCCAGCACTTCCCCCAAACTCCGCTCCCTACTCTGGGTCACTTCCTGGAGACTGAGGGGAATCCCAGCCTTTGCAAATCCATCTCCTACAGCTCACAAGTTCAAGGTATAGAGAAAGCAATGGAGGCCTGGCTGAGCTAGTTCTTGGGTTAGAATCTTACAGTTTTGCTCATCTTGCCATGTTCTGAATGCTTTTCTTTTTCTCATAATGAGGGTATTATGGAAACCAAGTGCAATGAGGGAATGAGGTGAAGGTACTTATGCCATGCTGAGGTCAGCCTCTCTCCAGGGCCCCATCTCATTTGTAAGCCAAAGCAAGAACTTGGTGTGAGCGGACCCTGATTCTTTCCCTTCTCCCTTCAAGGCACAGACAGAGGCCACCAGGTCTCATGAGAAAAAGCATATATTT
>NW_011889250.1:967965-968626 GCF_000151845.1 Pteropus vampyrus
GTGACACTGAGCTAAGAGGGGTTTGCTGGCCCATCTCAATCACCAGGGAGAGAAGGGCAAGATTTCTCCCACCTCTGGACTCAGGGCCAGCACTTTCCCCAAGCTCCCCTCCTTACTCTGGGACACTTCATGGAGACTGAGAGGAATTAATTCCAGCCTTTGCAAATCCATCTCCTACATCTCACAAGATCAAGATATAGAGAAAGCACGAGAGGCCTGGCTGAGCCAGTTCCCGGGGTGGGATCTTATAGTATTGCTCATCTGGCCATGTTCTGAATGCTATTATTTTTCTCATTATGACGGTATTATGGAAACTAAGTGCAATGAGAGAATGGGGTGAAGGTAGGTATGCCATGCTGACGTCAATCCCCCTCCCAGTCACCATCCCTTTTGGAAGCCAAAACAAAAACTTGGTAAGAGTGGACCCTGATTTTTTCCCTTCTCCCTTCAGGACACAGACAGAGGCCACCAGCTCTCATGAGAAAAAGCATATATTTTGGGAAACAAATAATTGTGGTAGGAAGAAACCATTAGCACGTGGAGGATGTGCTAACATGAGAAAAAAAAAGTTTCTCTTTGCATGGTATACATTTTTTCTTGCATAAAATTCCTACCAGCAAAGGCATGAGAAGCACACTCTGGTTGGCCAAGAAAGACATAT
>NW_011889250.1:969651-970778 GCF_000151845.1 Pteropus vampyrus
GGTATTATGGAAACCAAGTGCAATGAGGGAATGAGGTGAAGGTACTTATGCCATGCTGAGGTCAGCCTCTCTCCAGGGCCCCATCTCATTTGTAAGCCAAAGCAAGAACTTGGTGTGAGCGGACCCTGATTCTTTCCCTTCTCCCTTCAAGGCACAGACAGAGGCCACCAGGTCTCACGAGAAAAAGCATATATTTTGGGAAACAAATAATTGTGGTAGGAAGGAACCATTAGCACATGGAGGATGTGCTAACATGAGAAAGAAAAGTTTCTCTTTGCATGGTATACATTTATTCTTGCATAAAATTCCTACCAGCAAAGGCATGAGAAGCACACTCTGGTTGGCCAAGAAAGACATATCTTGGAAGGGGACAGTGCACTGGACAGTAGTAGAGATGGCCTGAGGGTCTTGTCAACCTCAGCTCATGCTGGTAGAGTCTATCTTGGGACCGCAGCTTCCTGGGTGGGAAGAGCCACTTGCTGTCCCAATCTCTGCTCCATATGCTCTTATTAGGATAGTTATGTCCATTAGGGGTGAACTGGGAATCATCGGCCATATTTTTCATCTCTCTTCTCTGCTCTTTGTAAGGGAGAGCCCTCTGGTAGCAGAGATGCGGACCTACTGGAGCCTGGAGTTCTCCTTTGCAGCAGTTCACCTCTGAGGGACAGAGTCCATGGTGAAATGCCATTTTCTCCTCTAAGATCTGTCCAACAGCTGTCACCCGATCTGAGCCTTGGCAGCTCTGCTGCCCATAATTGATCTGCTTTTGACTGGTTCGCAGCTCTGGTCAGTAGCTGATGCAGGCTGGCCTTTATGCGGGTCATCTTTCAGTCCTTTGTCTTTGCTGGGGAACATCCACTGCAGAAAGTACTTTATCCTATTTTTGAGGAAGCTTTCTGGTGGAGGCTGTTCCTTCTGCATGAGCTGGAAGGACTTGCTTCTTAAGGACTCTTCTAATTTCTTATCCAGGGCAGCACTTATCCCACTGTCTTGCGAGGTCCTCATTTCTGCCAGCTTCTCTTTGTGCTCTCCTGGCTTGGGCCGTCCATTGTTTTCCTTCTCACAAGTGGGGGTAAACGTCGTGCTCTGGCTCTTAGATTGGTCTTGCAACCTCAGGGACTCCTGTT
>NW_011889250.1:973508-974565 GCF_000151845.1 Pteropus vampyrus
TTCATTGAATATGACAGAAAGGAACTCTGGTGTGGCTTCTCTGACAGTAACCACCAGAGACTGACCATGCAGAAAGGGGAGACCCCAGAAGAGCTGGCTGCATTTCTGCTGTAAATTGGTCTCAAATGTTTCAGGATGTGGGTGCTTCTCAGGACCAAACAGCTTCTCTGGTTTGTCTTTCATTCCCCAGAGGGCATCCTACTCATCACCCAGTGAATTGATCATAATCTTTAGAGAATTCCAGTGGTGGTCTGACCCCTCTTTTTTTTCTTTTTCTTTCCAAATATTCAGTTCTACTCTCCCAGGGAGCAGCTTCCGGACACCAGGATTGAAAAGTGAGACACTACCAATCTCTACCTGTTTGTCTGTGGGGTGCCCCTTGAATGAGTCCTCTGGTAGGTGATGGGACACTTGCTTTTGTTGAAACTTAAAGTGTGTTGAAGTAGAGAGACTCAGGGCTTTGGAATCCATCTGCCACCAAGACAGAGCTGAAATGGAACAGCTTGAGTGGTCAAGGCCTGACATGGCTGGAATAAGAGACGCTGACCAAGGAATGTGTGGAGAACAGCTCACTGAGTCACACTTGGCTGAGTCAGAGGAGAATCTTGTGGTGGGGGTGCTGAGGAGGCTGTCAGAAGTGGAGAGCGGGCCTCTGAATCAGGGGGACATTAAGTGGAAGTAGACAGTGTAAGTGGCTGGGGTAAAAGGCCATCAGGGGAAGGAAATGCTCTGGTGGCTGATTGGCATTCATAGATGAGCCCGAATGAACAGAAACTGAAGAGATCATTGGGCTTGGTGACAGGCTAGAGGACAAAGGTAGTGGATGTTCAGTCAGAGGAACTGGGGAAGCCAACGGGAACATGACCGGAGCAACATCTTCTACAGGCTCCCCACAGGACTGCTGGGATCCTGCAGGATTTACTTTGCACACCTCACTAGAGAGGTCTTGACATGAGCGCTGACGAAAGCCACCCTCATTCGGGAACCTCTCGAGGTGGCTGCAGGAGACGGAAGCACAGGCTGAATCCAGGAGAATAAGGGGCCAGAAGGACAGGAC
>NW_011889250.1:974615-983529 GCF_000151845.1 Pteropus vampyrus
TGACCGGAGCAACATCTTCTACAGGCTCCCCACAGGACTGCTGGGATCCTGCAGGATTTACTTTGCACACCTCACTAGAGAGGTCTTGACATGAGCGCTGACGAAAGCCACCCTCGTTCGGGAGCCTCTCGAGGTGGCTGCAGGAGACGGAAGCACAGGCTGAATCCAGGAGAATAAGGGGCCAGAAGGACAGGACTGGTAGTGGAGGCTGGGTAGCCTGGGGAGGGGTGGGCACCAGAAGACCGGGGTCCCCTCTAGTCCCCATGCTGTCTTCAGAATGCTCCTGCTGTCCCTCACTGGGTATTTGTAGCCACACCCCTTTCCCATGCCCCTCTCTCCCTTTAGGACAGTCCAACTTGGCTGGCAGCCTGGAGGGAGGTGTACCCAAGAGGAGGGGAAGATTTTTTACGTTCGCCAAATGGAAACCAGGCCCTGAGCCTCTTCCAGTTCTTGCAGGCAATCTCTGCAAGCTAGAAATCAGGAGACGGGGTCATGCGATGAAGGCAGAGCCTGGGGGTCTTACAGGAGACTAAGGCAATCACTTTAGGGGAGACACCTGGAAGGGAGAACTCTGGAGCCCAAGCACCTGAGTCCAAGGACACACGATTCCTGACAGTGGTGGCAAGGCTCAAGAAGGGTAGAGTGTTATCATTCACAAAGTGCCTCCACATTCATTACCCACCAAGGACCTTGCAACTAGCCCATGGGGATGGAAAGTCAGGGAGCACATCACACAGGGATCTGAGAGAAAGTAAACAACTTGTTCACACTTGGACCTGGACGTCTCCCACCTCCCAGTCAGACACTGTTGGTCTAAGACTGCCCAAACGCTCCTGCTAGATGAAACCCATTTCCAGGCCCTTGAGGCTCGAGGCTTTGTTCTGAGCATGGAATCTGGGAAGTATCTGGGTTCTGATCTCTTTTCCAGGAGCCTCCCTGAGGGTTCTGTTTCCTGAGTTTCGGGTGTCGCTAGTGTCCTCAGAGCCCTGGAGCTGGTCTCTTGGTGACAGAAGAGGTGGAGATGAACCTTTCGGAGCGGGGCTGAGGGGAAGAAGCTCACCTTTCAATGTTCTACTTTTCTTCCTTCTCCTGCTCCTCCACTTCAGCTCCACTGGACAGTGAGACAAAATAAAAAACGAGCGGTTGAATCTCCTTCTCACTGTCCTCTCTCTAGATGAACCGCAGATGCTCCGCATTCTGGAGTAATGACTTTCTCCTTACATAATGGGACTCCGCATTTCTCCCCTTTTATTTTTAAAGTGGATAAAAATATTTCTGTTTTTTGTTTTTTAATTTGAAAACGTAAAGAAGGATTTTCCAAGTGAGACCCATCAGTGATTTCTTCCATCGCTCTTCCTCTGCTCAAGAAACATAGACATTCTCAGACCTACAGGCCCCTCTGCCACCGTCAGGTCGGATTCTGCTTTCCGAGGCCAGGGCCCCACTGCAGCCTCTACTCAGAGGTGCTCAGGTGCTCAACACTGTCCTCAGATCAGCCCCGACAGAGAAGAGGCTCAACACAGACTCCTGCCATGGAAAGGCAGCTGGAGAACCAGTCATGCTCAGAGGCCTGTCCACCTGCAGAGATCTAACTCTTACTTAGTATCCGGTCCTCGGTCACTGGTCACTGCATTTGGGACTGTGCCTTGGAGCTCTCCATCACACTTGGACTCCCTGTCTGAGATCTTTGGAGAGAAAGTCCTCATGCCCAATCTAACCCCTGACTAGCCTGGCTTGTTCCTACGATGAGGATAATTTATAATTTACAAGTATTCTCATCTCAGGAGTCTTTCTAGGTGATTCAGAAGGGGAGCAATAAGAAGAATAAAGATCATTTCTGTTGGTTCTGGGCCAAGGATTCCTTACCTCCTTGATATTTCTATGTTTCCTACGTGGTGATGAAGAATGGAAGTAGCAGGAAGAAGAGCCCCAGTCCACACAGGAGGGCGATGATGGTATCAGTCACCCACGGAGTTAAACTGGAGCTCAGCCAGGTAGCAATAACACTATTCAGAGAAGAGAGAAAATACTCCATCATCTGAATCGCACTGCTGCCCTCAGGCAACTGTGCACTTGAGAGCGGCTTGTGGACTAAAACCCCAGGCCCAAATCACAGAGCTGCATCTGGTCACAAAGGGCTCTTGAGGGGTCAATAACAGGCGGAGGCTGGTGGCGGCCCCCCGCCCCCGCAAACACCCAGCTCCACAGATCCCTCTACCTTTATCTGAACCGTCCAGTACCACACTCTCACCCTGTTAGAGATACACAATTTTCTATTCATTCAGCCTGGAGCTCAGATTGTAATACCTTTGAAATCTCTACTTGAGCTCCATCAGTTTCATAGCTTTGAGAAATGTGATGTTGTTCCTGGAATTTTGGTTAATTCCCAAGAATATTTACTATCATGCTGCCCTCTATCTGCAGTACCATCTTTCTCACATATAGTTTTGCCTTGCCTCAGCCCAGATGTACACCTTATTTAGCTTTATGAATTCTAAAAACATTAAAACTGTTTTATTTTAATTAATCTTCACTATCTTCATCCAGGGGCACTCAAAAATCAAATGAATAATTACCCCAAATTCACAAAACTAAATTAGCAGAAAACAAATTGAAATTGTTAAAAAGGCAAAGTACATTTTTCATGTTTCTAGCATTTTTGCTTCTGAAGTCAATAGAGGTTAAACTGCACAAAAACTTTTACTACATTCTTTATGCAGACACACACACTTTCCACACATACACACAATCCTTAAACAAATCAATCCAGCACTCCCAAATCTAAGAATCAAGCATTTCCTTTAGGTCAAAAGACTTTCTTCAGCAATTCTTGCATGTAGAACTCTATGTCTTTGTTTATCTGGACAATATTTTGCCTTTATTTTTGAAGGATTGATTTGCTAGACATGAAATATTTGGTTGACAAGTTTTTCTTTCACTTTGAGTGTGTCATCCCACAGCATTTCCTCCATTGTTTCTGAGTGAAGTCAGTGATTAATAGTATTATAGTCAGCTTAAATATGAAGAGCAGGTTTTCTCGTGCTATTTTCAAGATTTTTCATTTGTTTTGCCACAGTTTGGCTATGATGTGTCTAAGAGTGGATCTGTTTGTTTTTATTTTACTAGAGGTAAACATTGAATTTGTAGATTGATTTTTCTCATCAAATTTGATAAGTTTTCAGCCATTACTGCTGAAAATTTTTTTCTTCTGTCTTTTCTGAGACTCTCCACATATGTTAGTGTGTTTAATGATGCTACCCAGATCTTTTTTCTACAAACTCTTTTCTCTTTGTTTTTCAGCTTGCATAACTTCCATTAGCCTATCATCATACCGACCCTTTCTTCTGGCATCTCAAATGTAATATTGAGTCTCTCTAATTTTTCATCTCAGTCACTGTAGTTTTCAATTCCAGAATCTATCTGGTTCTTTTTTAAAAAATTAATTTGTAACTCTTTTTTGTTTTTTGTTTGTTTGTTTGTTTTTTGTTTTTTCCTATTTGTTAACTTATTTATCGTCTTTTTATTTATTCTTTCAATATGTTTTTAAAAATTTTTTGTAGTTCTAGATTTTTAAATACTTTTATGTTTTAAACTTTACACTGGAGTTATAAGTGATTTTCCAGCCACTATTACAACATTGGCATATTCTCAATTTAATAATATACTTACTTATACCAACGAGTTTCATACTTTCACATGCTTTCCTGTTATCGATTGATGCCTTTTCCTTTCAGCTGAAAGAATTCCCTTTAATGTTTCTTGTAAGGCTAGTCTAGTGGTGATGAATACCTTCAGCTTTTGCTTGGTTGGGCAATTATTGCCCTTTCGATTTTGAAGGAAAACTTTGCTCTACAGAACTGTTGATTGGCAGTATTTTACTTTCAGCACTTTAAAAATATCATGCCATTTTCTTCTGGCCTGTAAAGTTTATGTCGAGAAGTCTGCAGATAGTTTTATGGGGGTTCCCTTGTATGTTATAAGTTGCTTTGCTCTTGTTTCTTTTAAGATTCATTCTCTCCTTGTTTCCAAGTTTGACATTTTAATAGTCACGTGTTTGGTGTGAATCTCTTTGGATTTATCTCCTTTGGAACTCTCTGGACTTCCTATCTCTGGAAGTCTGTTTCTTTCCCTATGTTAGAGAAGATTTCAGCCATTATTTCTTTGAGCACCTTTTGTGTTCCTTCCTCTAACCTCTTTCTATTCTCCTTTTGGGACTCTTTTAATACATCAATTGGTCCACTTGATGGTGTCTCATAGGTTCTTAACTATATTCACTCTTTTTAATTCTTTTTACTTTTTTTGTCTGATTGAATGAATTCCTGTCTCTGAGTCTGCTGGTATTGTACTCCACTTGATTTAATCTGCCATCGAACACTTGTCTCAAATTTTTAGTTCAATTATTGCGTTCTTTAGGTCTGTGATTTCTGTTTAGTGCTTTTAAATATTTTCTATCTCTTCATTGAAATTCTCACTTTTTTCATTCATTCTCCTTCTGGCTTTGATGGACATCTTTATAAGCATTATTTTAAACTCTATCAGGTATATCACTTATATCAAATTTATTAAAGTCTGTTTCTGGAGTTTTATCTGATTCTTTTGTTTGGAACATAATCTTTTGTTTCTTCGTTTTCCTTGAGTCTGCATTGCTGTTTTCACATTAGATAACATGGTCACCTTTCCCATTCTTGATAAAATGGCCTCATTTAGGAGATGAACTTCATCAATCAGCCTGGCCTGAGCTCTCGATTTTCTCTCAGACCTCTGTGTTTATACAAGTCACTTTCATTGTTCTTGGTGCCTCTCAGTATTTGAGGGTGTGCAAAGACCCATCAGTGTTGCAAAGGGGAGTATTGCAGTCAGGACCCAGATGCAGATTGGTTGAAATATGGACACTCAGCAATGGGGAAAGTGAGTGAGTAGTTAGGCCCCTTCCAGGGATAAACTGGAGATGAACATTTCTGTGTTTCCTCTGTGCTTTTGTAGCCATGAGAGAGGGTTGCTCTTGCACCTATTAAGAATTGCTAATTTTCTTGCTCCATTTCTGTGGGATTCATGAAATCAAACCCATTGGCTGTCAGAGAGGTGTTTCAGGGGTTCATGCCTACGGCATCAGCCACAAAGATTAGGTCAGCAGACATGCATTAAAGCTCCTTCTGGAACCATACTAGCAAGGTGGAATGAGCTAGAGCGAGTTAGAGTGGGCTAGAGCAGAGGAAGTGTCCACAGGCTTCTCTTGTTTCTGGAGAGCATCTCATTCAGCCCCTAGATCCATGCTCAATTACAAGCTTGACCCTCAGGCAACAGCTTTTAAAATATGCAAATAGACCCCTTCATACAAAGACTAAGAAATAGGTGTTTCTGTTTGCTCCCTGTGCTCTGAGCTTTGCAGGATAGCTGCTTAAAAATCATTTGTTTGTTTTTCAGGGACAGTTCTGTGGGATTGGTGAATAAAAGTCTTGATAACTATCAAAATCAGGTGATTTAGGAATCCATTTTTCAAGCATCAGCCACTAAAATCAGGACATTAGACATGTGACAACTATTTCCAAAATGATACTGGTGATTTGGAGTGGGTTAGAAGGATAAGGTGGAGAAGGGCACCTTTATTTTAGTTCATTAATTACACTTAAAATAGCTGCTTTGAAATCTTCATTTTCTCAATACAATACTAAGGGTACTTAAGATAATTGCTATTGACTGTTTCCACCCGAGTATGAGTCACCACTTTTGCTTCTTTTCATCTTTTGTAAATTTTTATTCAACACAGACATTTTAAATAATATAGCATTTCTGGATTCTTATTTTTCCCTCCCAATTAATTTTTGTTGGGGTGATATTGGTTAATAAATTATATAATTTTTAAGTGTACAATGCTATAATACATCATTTGTATATTGAATTGTGTGCTCACCACCCAAAGTCAAGTCTTTTTCTGTCACCAAATATTTGATCTCTTTTACCCCATTCACCCTCATTGCTTTTCCTTTTTGGTACTCACAATACTTTTCTCTGTGCCTATAAGTTTTGTTAATTTGAATTATTTTCCTTAGCATGATACTCTCAAGATCTATCCATGTTGTTGCATATGGCGATATTTCATCCACTTATGGCCGAGAGGTATTCTTTTGTATATATGTACCACACCTTCTTTCTGCAGTCAGCCATGGAAGGACACCGTCTGCCTTCATGTCTTGACTATCATAAATAATGCTGCAATGAACATGAGGGTACATATATCTTTACAAATCAATGTTTTCATATTTTATGGGTAGATATCCAGAAGAAGGTTTGGTAGCTCTATCATAGAGTAGCTCTATTCTTAATTTTTTGACGTACCTCCATACTGTTTTCTATAGTGGCTTTACCACTTTACATTCCTCCAGCAGTGTATGAAGGTTGTTTTTTTTTTTCTCCACATCATCTCCAATACTTGTTGTTTCTTGTCTAATTGATAATAGCCATTCTAACAGGTGTGAAATGGTATGTCATTGTGGTTTTGATTTACACTTCCCTAGTAGCTAGTGAAGTTGAGCATCTTTTCATTTATCTGTTGGCCATTTGTACATTTTCTTGGGAAAAGTGTCTGTTCAGCTCTCTGCCTATTTTTTAATAGGTATTTTTTCTATATTTTGGATGTTAGCCCTTTATCAGAGGTATTGTTTGCAAATATGTTCTCCCACCTGGTTGATTGCCTTTTTTTTTTCTGATGGTTTCTTTAACTGTGCAGACGCTTTTCAGTTTGATGTATTCCCATTCATTTGTTTTTGCCTTTATTCCTCTTGTCTTTGGGTCAAGTTCATAAAATCCTCTTTGAGGTCAGGGTCCATAAGTTCAATACCTTTGTTTTCTTCTGTGTATTTTATTTGTTCAAGTCTTTATTTCAGTATTTAGCCCATTTGAGTTATTTTTTGTTTGTATGGTATCAATTAGCATTCTAGTTTCATTCTTTCACAATTGGCTTTCTGATTTTTCTACACCATTTATTGAAGAGGCTTTTTTTTTTTCCATTGTAGATATCTGCCTCATTTGAAACTTATTTACCCAGCTACATATGGGTGTATTTTGGGGCTCTCAATTCTGTTCCATTCATCTGTGTGTCTGTTTTTCTGCCCATACCAAACTGTTTGATTATCATAGCTTCGTAGTATAATTTGAAGTCAGAGAGTGTGATGCCTCTAGCTTTGTTATTTATTCCTCAAGATTGCTTTGATTATTCAGAGTCTTTTGTAGTTCCATACCAATGTGATTAGTATTCTTTTTACTTGAAATACAACTTTATTCTGATTCTAAATGGAAAGGAATGCAAAGGACAGTAACAATCCAGATTTCACCAGTGAGTAATGGGATGTGAATGTAGCAGTCTCATATTTGAAGCTCAATAATGAAACAGCTGCTTTCCAAAGCAGCTAAATATGCAGCTCCAAAAAATGAAGGTATATTTAACTGCCACATTCACTCCGAAGCTCAGTCATCTCCTTCGGCATCCCAAAGATTAGGTAAATGTTCTGCTTAGGTATAGAACAAAGTGGCAAACACTATGCACCACTGACATCACAGGACAGTTGCCTATAAAGCCTGACTTCTGACACTCAGCTCCTGCTTCACTTTCTCAGATGCTGACATCCTCATCTAGCAGAGCAGTTTTCTGAGCAACCTCTAGATCATGCTCAAGTGTGCTGCCAAAGCTGGGTCCATAACAGCCTCTGGTGGAGAAAGAGCAGGCATGGCAACAAACTCCAAGTTAGGTTTTCCTATTAGTTTTCTAGCAAGGCTGAGGAAGGGCTTTTCGAAGTTGTAGTTACCTTTGGCAGAAATGTCAATGTACTGAAGTTTCTTCTTTCAATGGAAGACAGTTGATTCTGCCTTAACTTTCTTGTCCTTAGTATCCACTTTGTTGCTACACAACATGATGGGGCTGTTTTCACATATTCATACCAAATCTCTATGCCAGTTAGGCACATTCTTGTAAGCAACTCTTGATGTTACATCAAACATTATCATGGCACACTGGGCTTGGATGTAATAGCTATCTCTCAGTCCAACAAACTTCCAGCCCAGCCATGTCTCATGCATTGAAATTAATAGGTCCTCTATCGGCATGGAATTCCAGGGTGGACCACATCACCCAAGGTAGCTACATAATTCTTAAATTCACCAGTGAGCAGACATTTCACAAATATAGTTTGTCTATTCCTACCATCAGTTATCAATACATGTTTGAACTGAAATTTAGGTTCTCCTTGGACAGCCATCATGTTGTTACTTCGAGAAGCATCTCTGGGTCCATCTGATTGAGAGTTCTAAATGTGATGAATCTTTCTTCTCTTTTTTGAAAAATGCCTTTGAGATTTTAAAGGGGATTGCATTAAATCTATATATTGTTTTGGATAAATGGTCATTTTAACTATGTTAATTCTTCCAATTCATGAATATGAAATATCTTTTCAGTTCTTTGTATCCTCTTCAATCTCTTTCAACAATGTTTTGTAGTTTAAGTACATAGGTCCTTCAGTTCCTGTGTTAAGTTTATTCTTAGGTATTTTATTCATTTGTTGCAATTGCAAATGGAAGGAGTTGCTTCATATCTTTTTCTGCTATTTTATTTTTAGTATATAGGAATATTACAGATATTGGTACATTGATTTTGTATCCTGCAACTTCACTGCATTTTATTGTTTCTAATAGTCTTTTGGTGTAGTTCTTAGGATTTGGTATATAGAGATCATGTCAGCTTAAAAAAAGTGACAATTTGAGTTCTTCATTCCCAATTTGGATGTTTTTTATTTCATTCTCTTGCCTGATTGGCCTGCCTAGGACTTCCAGTACTATTTTGAGTAACAGCGAAAAGAGTGGGCATCCTTATTTGTTTCTGATCTTAGAAGGAAATGCTTTCAGTTTTTGACCATTGAATATG
>NW_011889250.1:984169-987345 GCF_000151845.1 Pteropus vampyrus
TTTTTTTTTTCCATTGTAGATATCTGCCTCATTTGAAACTTATTTACCCAGCTACATATGGGTGTATTTTGGGGCTCTCAATTCTGTTCCATTCATCTGTGTGTCTGTTTTTCTGCCCATACCAAACTGTTTGATTATCATAGCTTCGTAGTATAATTTGAAGTCAGAGAGTGTGATGCCTCTAGCTTTGTTATTTATTCCTCAAGATTGCTTTGATTATTCAGAGTCTTTTGTAGTTCCATACCAATGTGATTAGTATTCTTTTTACTTGAAATACAACTTTATTCTGATTCTAAATGGAAAGGAATGCAAAGGACAGTAACAATCCAGATTTCACCAGTGAGTAATGGGATGTGAATGTAGCAGTCTCATATTTGAAGCTCAATAATGAAACAGCTGCTTTCCAAAGCAGCTAAATATGCAGCTCCAAAAAATGAAGGTATATTTAACTGCCACATTCACTCCGAAGCTCAGTCATCTCCTTCGGCATCCCAAAGATTAGGTAAATGTTCTGCTTAGGTATAGAACAAAGTGGCAAACACTATGCACCACTGACATCACAGGACAGTTGCCTATAAAGCCTGACTTCTGACACTCAGCTCCTGCTTCACTTTCTCAGATGCTGACATCCTCATCTAGCAGAGCAGTTTTCTGAGCAACCTCTAGATCATGCTCAAGTGTGCTGCCAAAGCTGGGTCCATAACAGCCTCTGGTGGAGAAAGAGCAGGCATGGCAACAAACTCCAAGTTAGGTTTTCCTATTAGTTTTCTAGCAAGGCTGAGGAAGGGCTTTTCGAAGTTGTAGTTACCTTTGGCAGAAATGTCAATGTACTGAAGTTTCTTCTTTCAATGGAAGACAGTTGATTCTGCCTTAACTTTCTTGTCCTTAGTATCCACTTTGTTGCTACACAACATGATGGGGCTGTTTTCACATATTCATACCAAATCTCTATGCCAGTTAGGCACATTCTTGTAAGCAACTCTTGATGTTACATCAAACATTATCATGGCACACTGGGCTTGGATGTAATAGCTATCTCTCAGTCCAACAAACTTCCAGCCCAGCCATGTCTCATGCATTGAAATTAATAGGTCCTCTATCGGCATGGAATTCCAGGGTGGACCACATCACCCAAGGTAGCTACATAATTCTTAAATTCACCAGTGAGCAGACATTTCACAAATATAGTTTGTCTATTCCTACCATCAGTTATCAATACATGTTTGAACTGAAATTTAGGTTCTCCTTGGACAGCCATCATGTTGTTACTTCGAGAAGCATCTCTGGGTCCATCTGATTGAGAGTTCTAAATGTGATGAATCTTTCTTCTCTTTTTTGAAAAATGCCTTTGAGATTTTAAAGGGGATTGCATTAAATCTATATATTGTTTTGGATAAATGGTCATTTTAACTATGTTAATTCTTCCAATTCATGAATATGAAATATCTTTTCAGTTCTTTGTATCCTCTTCAATCTCTTTCAACAATGTTTTGTAGTTTAAGTACATAGGTCCTTCAGTTCCTGTGTTAAGTTTATTCTTAGGTATTTTATTCATTTGTTGCAATTGCAAATGGAAGGAGTTGCTTCATATCTTTTTCTGCTATTTTATTTTTAGTATATAGGAATATTACAGATATTGGTACATTGATTTTGTATCCTGCAACTTCACTGCATTTTATTGTTTCTAATAGTCTTTTGGTGTAGTTCTTAGGATTTGGTATATAGAGATCATGTCAGCTTAAAAAAAGTGACAATTTGAGTTCTTCATTCCCAATTTGGATGTTTTTTATTTCATTCTCTTGCCTGATTGGCCTGCCTAGGACTTCCAGTACTATTTTGAGTAACAGCGAAAAGAGTGGGCATCCTTATTTGTTTCTGATCTTAGAAGGAAATGCTTTCAGTTTTTGACCATTGAATATGATATTAGCTGAGGGTTTGTCATATATGGCTTTTATTCTGTTAAGGTAGTTTCCTTATATTGAGTGTTTTAATCATAAATGGATATTGTATCTTACCAAAGGCTTTTCTTCATTTGTTAATATGAGCATACGACTTTTATTATTTTTTTGTTAATTTAGTGCATCACATTGATTGAGTTGCATTTGTTGAACCATTTCTGTGCTCTTGAAATGAACCCCAGTTGATCATGATTTGTTACCTTTCTAATAAATTATCGTATTCAATTTACTGGTATTTTGTTTTGAATTTTGCATCTATATTCATTAGAGATTTTGGTCTGTAATTTTCTTCTTTATGTTACCCTGCCAGGTTTTGTTATCAGGGTAATATAGACTTCATAAAATGGGTTAGGAAGTATTTCTTTTTCTTCAATTTTTGGAAAAGTTTGAGAATAAGAGATATTAAATATTCCTCGAAAGTTTGGCAGAATTCACTAGTGAATCCATCTGGTCTGGACTTTTATTTTTTTAGGAATTCTTTGATGACTTTTAACCTCCTTGCCTTTGATTGGCCTTTTTAAATTTTCCAATTTTTCATGATGCAGACTAGGAAGGTTGTATATTTCTAAGAACGTGTCCATTTTTCCTAGATTATCAAATTCGGTGGCATATAGCCTTTCATAGTATTCTTGTATAGTCCTTTGTATTTCTGTGGTGTTCAATATAACTTCTTCTTTTTCATTTGTGATTTTGTTTATTTGAGCCTTTTCTATTTTTTCCTTAGTGAGTCTAGCCAGAATTTTGATGGCTTCATTTATTCAAAAATCCAACTTTTTGCTACATATTTTTTCTATTGTCTATTTTGTTCTCTATTGCACTTAATTCTATTCTAAATTTTATTATTTCCTTTGGTCTGCTGACTTTGGGTTTTGTTTGTCTTAAAGGTGATGTGTTTATTCAGATTTTTCTTGTTTTCTTTTTTGTCTTCATTGAAATATAATAGATAAGTAGTTGCTTGTATTTTCACTATACAATTCAATGAGGTTTTTTTCCATTTATAGTTGGCATATGATAATAAACCTTTTTCCGTTATATAGTATAGTGATCAGAGATCCACAAATTCTCAAAAGTGATCACCTCACTAAATCTAGTACACCTCTTCCCCCTTACATAGGACAACATTATTAACCATCTTCCCCATACTACTCTCTGCAACTCCATGTCTATTCTGCAACTATTCATTAGTACCTCTTAATCACTTTGCCTTTTTGTTTTTGT
>NW_011889250.1:988395-1002755 GCF_000151845.1 Pteropus vampyrus
ACTATACAATTCAATGAGGTTTTTTTCCATTTATAGTTGGCATATGATAATAAACCTTTTTCCGTTATATAGTATAGTGATCAGAGATCCACAAACTCTCAAAAGTGATCACCCCACTAAATCTAGTATACCTCTTCCCCCTTACATAGGACAACATTATTAACCATCTTCCCCATACTACTCTCTGCAACTCCATGTCTATTCTGCAACTATTCATTAGTACCTCTTAATCACTTTGCCTTTTTGTTTTTGTCGCCCCAAACTTCCTCCCATCTAGTATCCCTCTAAAACTTTCTGTATTGTCTACAGGCATGCCACCCTGAATGAGCCCGATCCCATCTGTTCTCGGAAGCTAAGCAGGGTCGGGCCTGGTTAGTTCTTAGGTGGGAGATCACATAGGAAGACCAGAGGTCGTAGGCATAAAAAAATAATGTAAAATATAAGAGATCATAAGCTGACAAGGTCCTTGCAATCTGTGAAGTCAACCGAGGGTTGCCTCACTAAATAAATAAATAAATAAACAAACAAACAAACAAACAAACAAACACATACATACATACATACATACATACATACATACATACTCTCTGTATCTATGAATTTATTTCCACTTTTGTTGTTATTGCTGATTTTGTTATTTAGAATCCACATATACGTAAAATCATGCGATATTTGTCTTTGTCTATCTGACCCATTTCATTCAGCACAATACTGTCTAGGTCCATCAAGGCAATATATTTTTCCATCCCCTCCTTCTTAGTTTCTGTGTGTCTTTTAACCTGAAGTGAGTTTCTTGTAAACAGCATATGTACGGGTATTGTTTTCTTATCCATTAAACCATCCTATCTTTGGTTTCGAGCATTTAATTCTCTTCCATTTGTGGTACTTGTTGAAAGGAATGTAGTCAGTACCATTCTTTATTCTTGTTTTTGATACATGTTTTTCCTTCTTAAAGAATTCCCTCCAACATTTCCTGTAATAGTAGCTTTCTGATTTTAAATTCTTTGAGCTTATTTTTGTCTGGGAAGCTCTTCATCTGTCCTTCAACTCTGAATGAGAGCTTTGCTGAATAAAGTATTCTTGGTTGTAGCTCCTGGGTTTTCAGCATTTTAAATATTTTGTGCCAAGCTCTTCTGTCTTACTTACTTTCTGTTGAGAAATAAGCTGCCAGTCTTATGGGTGCTCTCTTGTAGGTGAGTAACTGCTTTTCTCTTGCTGTTTTTAAGATTCTCTTTTTGTATTTAACATTTGGCATTTTAATTATGTTGTGTCCTGGTGTGGGCCTCTATGGCTTCCTGGATTGGAGGACACTCTGAGTTTCCTGGGGTTTTATGTCTATTTCCTTCATCAGGTTAGGGAAGTTTCCCATCATTATTTCTTCAAATAGCTCTTGAACATATTGTTCTTCTTCAAGTATTCCTATGACATGGATATTCTTACCTTTAATAGTGTACCATAGGCTCCTTAAATTATTATTATTGTGTTGACTTCTTTTATCTTGCCATTCTGATTGAGTGGCCTTGACTTTCCCATCCTCTATGTAGGTCATTTGATCCTCTTCTTTATTCACTTTGTTTATTCCATTTAATATCCTTCTCATCTTAGATAATGTGTTCATTTCTGAGTGATTCCCTTTTATAATTTCCATTTTCATTCTAATGTTTTTTTTTTTTATCTTTTTTGAAGTTCTTACTGAATTCATCTACACCTCCTAGAAGTTAATTGAGCATCTTCATAACCGGTTTTTGAACTCTGCATCTGTTAGATTGCTCGACTTCATGATTTCTGGATCTCTGTTCTGTTCTCTCATATAGTTCCTGCTTCTTTGTCTTCCCATTCTGGCTGCCTTTTTGTGTCTGTTTCTATGTACTTAGCAAAGCTCTTAAGTCTCCCAGTCTTACTAGGGTGGATTTGTGTAGAAGATGTCCAGTGGCACAGTCCTGAACGAGGTTGAGCTGCAGGCAAAGTTTAGCCCAAACCTGTGCCACTCCGGTGCCACCTGTTCAGATTCACCAAGCAATCAACAAGTGCTTAAAGTTGCCTCTAAATGCCACACCATAAACCAAGGCCAGCTGCCACCAGCGTGAGTCTAGGCACTGCTCAGCAAAAGGCACTTGAGTAAGTGAGGACATACCTAGATGTGGCTTGGGTGTGGCCGCGAGTTGGGAGAGGTGGAGTTTCAGGGAATCTTCTGGGCAGAGCATTCTCTGTTATCCAGTTTGGTGACACCTCCTGCTATGATTCTGCAGAGACTGCTCACTGGAATGCGGGAGGGCTCAGCAGAGGAACATGGATACCACCGGCACCTCTATACAGAATGAGTCTCACTTATGCCCTCAGTCTGACAACTCAGTGTCCTCCTATAAATACCTGGTGCTCCCTGTGCAGCCGAACAGGCACTGGTGCTCATAGCGAGTCAGTCTGTCACTGAGAAGTCTTCTCACAGACACGGCCCCTTTAAGCGGTGTCTGCAGCTGCCACTGCCATAACCTCTGTCCCACTTAGCCACTTAGGGCTGGGCAGGCTCGTGTCCTCGCCCCATCCTACCTTCTACCGTTGCAAGGTGATTTCTTAGATTCTCCCTAATTTTATGGCTTGTTCATCTAGATCCCAGGTGATTTTTCTTTGTTGTTGGCTATTTGTTTCTGTCACAACATTGATTTGGTCACCAGAAGGATGAACTGAGCCTTTGTCATTTACGCCATTTTTCTCCTTGCAATTTTTCTTGTTTTTTTGAGGCAGACCTGTGATTCTATAAACTTCCCTGTTATCACTTCTTTGGCTGCATCCTCAATTTTTGATATGTTTTATTATATTCATTTGTCTCTGTGCATATTTTTTGAAGTCTTATATTTATTATTTGGCCCAATCATCGTTCAGAAGCTTTTTGTTTAGTGTCCACATATTTATGGTTTTCCCATATTTCTTTTTGCAATTGATTTCTAGTTTCAAAGGATTGTGGTCAGAGAATGTGCTTGGTATGATTTCAGTCTTCTTAAATCTGTCGAAACTAGATAGTGCCTCAACATATGGTGTATCCAAGAGAATGTTCCATGTGCACGAAAGAAGAATCTACTTTCTGGTGTTCTGGGATGAAAAACTCTGTAAATATTGATTATGTTCATTTGGTCTAATGTGTCATTTAAGGTTGATAATTCCTCAACTAATTTTCCCTTTTAGATGATCAATCCATTAATGTCAATAGGATATTTAAGTACTCTGCTATAATTGTACTCTCAGCCGTCTCTCCTTTTAGTTCTCTTAGTAATTGCTTTATGTCTTTCAGTGTTCCCAGGCTGGGTGCATATACATTGATAAATGGTATGTCTTCTTGATATATTGTCCCCATTATCATTAAAGTGTCCACCTTTGCCTCTTGTTACCTTTTTATCTTAAAATTGATTTTGTCTGATATAAGTAAATTTACAGCACTTTTCTCTGTATGTCATTTGCTTGGAGTATCATCTTCCACCCCTTCGCTTTGAGGCTATGTCTGTCTTTGCAACTGAGAAGGGTCTCCTAAAGGCAGCAAATAGTCAAGTTTTGTTTTTTGATCCATCCTACTACTCTATGCCTTTTAATTGGTGAGTTAACTCCATTTACATTTTGGGTGATTTTTGATATATGAGGATTTCCTATAGCCTTTTTATCTTTTGTTTTCAGGTAGCTCTGTGTCCCCATTGTTTCTTTGCCCTTGTGTTTCTGTGTGCTTTTTTAGTATGATGGTATTCAATAATTTTTCCTTTGTTTTATCTCTTTTCTTTTGCTGCTCGTCTAATTTCTAGATATTTGTTTTGAGATCGCCGTTAGGTTTGTGCAAAAACAGTTTAATATGTACAACAATTCTTTTTCTTCTGATTGCATCTTATCGCCATTGACCTGTGCAAGTTTAGTTCTCTCCCTGTTCCCTTTTTATATTTTTGTTGTCACAAATTTTCCCTTTATGCTCACAATTTATCTCTTTTATGCTGTGAGTTTATTTTTAAATGCAGTAACTATCGTCTTCTTTTTTGAAATTATTATTTTTTACCTCCTTCAACCTTTATGTTATATATAAGAATTTAATATCCTCTTCTGAACAAGGATTGCAATTTCCTATTTTCTGTCTGTCTGTTATTTATCTTACTTGCAGTTTTCTATCCTTTTATCTTTTTATTTCTTATAGAAGAGCACTTTTCAGCATTTCTAGTAATGTAGGTCTTTTGCTGGTAACTTCCTACAGCTTTTGTCTGGAAAAGCCTTCATTTCTCCTTCATATCTAAAGGATAACTTTGCTGGATATATTATTATTGGCTGGTGATTTCTCTCTTTCATTATTTTTAATATTTAATTCTACTTTCTCTTAGTTGTAGGGTTTATGCTGAAATATCTAATGATAATCCAATGAAATTTATAAAATACCCTCTTTTTTCCCCTGGATGCCTTGATAAATCTCTTTCTGTCATTAATTTTTGACAGCTTTAATATTAAGGCCTTGGAGAAGGACTTCTTGGATTGAGATAATTCGGTGTTCTATTAACTTCTTAGATATCAATGTGCAATAATTTCCATCGGTTTGGAAAATCTTGTCAATTATTTATTCAAATAAGTTTTCTGAACCTTTCTCCTTCTCTTCTGATATACCCATTATTCTTATATAGCTCTTTCCAATGGAATCAGATAGTTCTTGTAGAGTTCTTCATTTCTTTTCATAAGATTTTTCTTTTCATTTTTGATTTACTATGTTACCAACTTTTACAGGCTCATTAAAAGAGCACTTCTCATTCCTAAGTAAAAGAATTAAGATATAAGGTTGTAAATTTAATATAATTTGTAAATTTAGGGACTTAAGCTTGGCTATTATTATTTATTTATATAATACTGACATTTACCTATAAAGTTATTTGCCACTTTTTCTACATTCTTTACAAAACTCAAAATATATGTTAAGAATTAGCTGTGAAAAGGACAAGATTTGAGAGAATCACTTGTGTATTATTTTTGTGTTAAAATCTCTATTTTGAGATAGTAAAGAACAGATCGAGCTCCTCAAGGAGGAAAAACAGACTTAAGGTCATATTAAGTGGAAGTATTTAGATTCCTTGGTCACCTGCCCCTTTTGAGATGTTTCTTATAGATTGGTGAAAAGCTCTAAAGCTTAGAAACAGAAACAAATTGAGAATTAAAAGCCAAATCATTGAAATGATGAGCCATCTGACAAGTGTGTTTTATACTCCTACACCTCTGATAAGTGGAAACTGATTCTGTGTAGAGAGATGCCTTCTAGATGCTTCAGAGAAATGACCAGGAAGACAAGAGTCCCCAGATTGGAGGCTGGCTCACCATCAGTGTGTCTTATAGAGACTCTTTAATGCTGAGAAGTGACCAGGTTTCACAGGAGACCACAGAGAAACAGCATGTTCCCGTTGGCTGCTATCACTGCTGTGCTTGACTGTGTTATCCTTTGAAAAAGAAAAACAATCAAGTTTAGTTACCCAGGTAACAAGATTACATTCTAGCACCTGTTTCCCTACTAGTGAGTTCCTTGATATTGTGGGTCAGACATTTTAGGGGACATTGATCCTGGGGAGGCAGGAGGAGGATGAACACTTTTCTGAGTAATTTTGTAATGAAAGCTTATCCAACAGAGATGTTTGGGAAACAAATTCCCTACTACCTAGCAGGGAAGGCATCCAGAACTATTTTTTAATTTAAGAACAAAAATATATATTTCTTTAGAAGAATTTTCAACAAAACATCAATGACTGGAGGTAGGGATGAATCTGGATCTGGCTAATAGTATTTCTCCTTCGTAATTTTTTTGTGGCCTCCCAGGCCTTATGTGGCTATGGCCATCCTTCTCCCCAGGCCAAGTGTCTCTTTGTCAGGCTTAGGGCCCCACCGAGAGCTGCTTATCTAAAGACAGGTACTCTTTTCCACTCTTGTCCCTTGTTGTCCAGATGGACACACATCATCCTCTACAATTGTGGGGTGTTGATTTTATTAAGTAGCTCTGTTTCACAGTATGCAGTTCATATATTCTATAATCATGTTTACCATTGCCTTCTTTTACAATCTTGAGGTAGAAGCAAATAACTGGTATTAATATCATCCTACTTGAAAAGCAAAGCATACGAATTTTGTTTTCTGTGACAGTGGTCTTAGCTTCAGCCAACCAAGGCTGTCAGAGACCTGACCAGAGCTCACAGAGACCTAAGGATGAAACGATGGCAGCTGGTATAGTCGTTCCTCAGAAATTCAAGTCATCTCATAGAATCACAAAATTGAAGACCATCTCACAGGATAAGGAAGTCCTGAAAGGAGAGTGACCTGAGCAGGGAGATTTGGCAATAATGCCCTTATAGTGCTAATATTCTTTAATGACATCCTTCTCTGAGTGATAGATGTCTTATCCACAAATGACTTACAAGTATAATCATTTTATGAAAGCAGAAAGAGGGTTGAATATGCTTATTCAGGTCTAACATAATTTGAAAACAGCTCTACTGAAAAAATAGACGTTGTAATATTTTCATTCAATCTCTACTCTGCTGCAAATCTTCCATTTTAGGACCACCTAGAGGGCCAGCCACATTCATCAATGCTGTGCTGTGTATTATAGAGAAATATCTCTAAAAGTGGATAATAAAGAATACTGTTTTACAAAAAGTTTCTGTGGCTAAAAAGTTGGAAGTTTGGTGAAACAAAACAGAGTTTGATCACTTGTCTTTTGTTATTTTCTCAAGGAAAAAATACAAGAATTTCAGCGTTACTGTTTAAGAAAGGCTTGAAAATTTCTATGGCGGACAACAGATACTAACTATATATAGTAAACGGAATAAAGTTTAAGTTAAAATTATATGAAAGGACCGTCTATGGTTTTATTTTGTTTTTTTGTTTGTTTTTTCTTTTTTTGGTAACATGAATTAGACCAGAATAAATTTACATTTTAATGAATGTAAAATGTTTTTACCCCCAATAACGAGATGAAAATGATCAATCTTTATTTGAAGAAACTCAGAAAAAGTTATTTTCATGCCCTAGTGCCAGGATAGAGTTTTCTGTGTGTATTTTTTTTTTAATTTATTTATTCCAATTAGTTTCAAATATACAATACATTAATTAGACATCTATACAGTTCATAAAACGATCACTCCAATTGCTCCCTCCCTCCCCTGGCCCTCCTCTTAGCCATCATATTAATGCTAATTGCATTCCCTCTGCTTTGTCCCCCATCCGCATGACCAATTATGAACTACTAATTTGTACTTCTTAAAACTTCTCCTAGCCTCCCAACCCCCTCTCCTCTGTCTCTCACCAAATTGTCCACTTTATTTGTATCTGTTTTTGATTAGTTTGCTTTTTTGTTTCATAGATTACTCTATAAGTGAAATCATATGGTATTTATCTTTCTCCGTCTGACTTATTTCCCTCAGTGTAATAATTTCAAGTCCATGTCATTGTAAATGGCAGGATTTCATTTGATGTAATGGCTGAGGAATACTCTATTGTATATATGAACCATAATTTCTTTATCCAATTGTCTGTTGATGGGCATTTAGGTTGCTTCCATATCTTGGCTATTGTAAATTGTACTGCCATGAATATTGGAGTGCATAGATCTGTACGAATTATTGTTTTGGTTTTCTTTGGATAAATACCCAGAAGTACAATTGCTGGGTCAAAAGGTATATCCATTTTTAATTTATGAGAAACCACCAGACTGTTTTCCATAGCAGCTGTACCAATGTGCAATCCCACCAACAATGTATGAGGTTCCCTTTTCTCCGCATCCTCACCAACGCTTGTTTTTTCATTTATTGATGCTAGCCATTCTGATAGGTGTGAGGTGAGATCTCATTATGGTTTTAATTTGCATTTCTTTGATGATCAGTGACCTTAAGCATCTTTTCATATGTCTATTAACCATCTGTGTTTTCTCCTTGAAGAAGTATCTGTTCAGGTCCTCTGCCCATTTTTTAATTGGGTTGTTTTTCCTTTTGTTTTTGAGTTGTGTAAGTTTTTTTTTTTTATGTTTTGGATATTAGTCTCTTATCAGATGTATCATAAGCGAATATTTTCTCCCAAACATTAGATTGTCTTTTTTTAGTTTGTTGATGGTATCCTTTGCTATACACAAACTTTTTAATTTGATGTAGACCCATTTGTTAATTTTTTTTCTTTTGTTTCCCTTGTTCAAGGAACTATATCTTAAAAAAAAATTCCTGTTAGTAATATCAGAGAGATTACTGCCTATGTTTTCTACTAGCAGTTTTATGGTTTGGGTCTTACATTTAAGTCTTTAATTCATTTTGAGTCTATTCTTGTATACAGTGTAAAAAGGTGGTCCAGCTTCTTTTTTTTGCATGTATCTGTCCAATTTTCCCAACACCATTTATTGAAGAGACTGTCTTTACCCCATTGTATATTCTTATTTCTTTTGTCATATATTAAGCGAGCGTATACCTGTGGATTTCTTTCTTGGCTCTCTATTCTGTTCCATTGAGCAATGTATCTCTTTTTATGCCAGTACCATGCTGTTTTGATTATTGTAGGCTTGTAGTATAGTTTGATATCAGATATGATACCTCCAACTTTGTTCTTCTTTCTCAAGATTGCTGTGGCTATTTAGGGATTTTTATGGCTCCATATAAATTTTAGGATTATTTGTTTTCGCTCTCTGAAAATTGCTGTTGGTATTTTGATATGGATTACATTGAATCTAGAGATTTCTTTGGGTAGTATGGCCATTTTAATGATGTTGATTCTTCCTACCCATGAATACAATATATGCTTCTATTTATTTGTATCTTCTTCAATTTCTGTTTTCAATAACATAATTTTCTGAAAACAGGTCTTTTATATTCTTGGTTAATTGATTCCCAGGTATTTTACTGGTTTTAATTCGATTGTAAATGGGACTGTTTTCTTAATTTCTCTTTCTAAATATTTATCATTAGTGTATAAAAATATCACTGACTTCTGAATATTTATTTTGTAACCTGCTACTTTACTGAATTCATTGATCATTTCTAACAGTTTTTTGGTGAATTATGTTTCTCTCTATAAAATATCATGTCATCAGCAAATAACAAGAGTTTTACTTCTTCTTTTCCAATTCGGATGCCTTTTATTTATCTTTCTTGTCTGATTGCTGTGGCTAAGACTTCCAGTACAATGTTGTAGAGGAGTGGTGGAAGTGGGTATCCTTGTGTTGCTTCTGATAGCCTCAAATTTTTAATGAAGATTAAAGTTTCTAGTATCTTCTTAGGAATAAATTGTAATTAAAAAATAACTACTGTCTTTATATTTCGAGCAGTTTAACATTCACAGCAAAATTGAGAAGTTACCCATATATCCCCTAACCATCCCCTCCACACCTTCCTCCCATCCCCCACACTGCCCCCACCCCCCCCAAACACACATAACCTCTCCCACTATTAACATCCTTCACCAGACTGGTTGGTATGTTTGTTACGATTACTGAACCTACATCGTCACATCGTTTGCTGTTGTAAATTCTTTGAATTTGGTCAAGCGTATAATGACATGTGTCCATCATTATAGAATCATGCAGAATAGATTCATTGTCTTAAGAATCCTCTGTACTCCTCATATTTATCCCTCTTTCCCCCCAAGCCCTAGCAACCACTGACCTCTTTACTATCTTCATAGTTTTACTTTTTCCAGAATTCATGCCATTCGAATCGTACAGTATGTGACCTTTTTAAAATTGGCTTCCTTCATGTAGTAATATGCATTTAAGGGTCCTCCATAACTTTTCATGTCTTGGTAGCTGTTTTCTTTTTAGTACTAAATAACATCCCACTGTCTGGATGTACCATAGTCTGTTTATCCATTTACCTACGGAAGGGCATCTCGGGTGCTCCAAGTTTGGGCAATTATGAATAAAGCTGCTATAAACATCCATGTGCAGGTTTTTGTGTGGATACACATTTTCAACTCTGTTAAGTCAATCCTAAGAATTGAGACTGGTGGATTTTGTGTCAAGTGTATATTTACTTCAGCAAGAAACTGCAAAACTCTCTTTCAAAGTGACTGTACTATGTTCAGTCCCACCAGTCAAGAATGCGAATTCCTGATGGTCCACATCCTCATCAGCATTTGGTGTTGTCAGTGATGAGAATTTTGGTCATTCTAATAAATGTGTAGTAGTATCTCTTTTTTGTTTTAATTTGCTATCCTCTAATAACATATAATGGTGAGAATCTTATCATAAGCTTATTTTTCACCTTATTTTTAACTTCTTCTGTGCAGGGTCTGTTCAGATATTCTGCCTATTTTTTAATCTGATTGCTCGTTTTCTTACTGTTGAGTTTTAAGAGTTCTTTGTATATTCTGAATAAAAATCCTTCATCAGATGTGTTTTTTTGCAAATATTTTCTAATGGTTTATGGCTTGTCATCTCATTCACTTGACCCTTTGTTTTACAGAGCACAAGTTTTTACTTCTAATAAGATCCAGTTTATTGATTATTTCTTTTATCATATATTGTGCCTTTGGCTTTGTATCTAAAATCATTGCAATATGCAAGGTCATTTAGATTTTCTCCTAAGTCATGTAGTTTTTATAGTTTTATAGTTTTCCATTTTCTATTTAGGTCTGTGATTCATTTTAAGCTGATTTTTGTAAAAAGTTAAGTTCTGTATCCAGAATCATTTTTTTACATATTATATCCAGTTGTTCTAGCTCCATTTATTGAAAAGATTATCTTTGTACATTGTATTACCTTTACTCCTTTGTCAAAGGTCAGTTGACCATACTTTTGTTTGTCTATTTCAGTATACTCTTCTGCTCCATTGATCTGTTTGTCCATTATTTACCCATACACACTGTCTCGATTCCTGCAGCTTTATAGTAAGTCTTGAAGTCAGGTAGGTTCACTCCTCCAACTTTGCTCTCCTTCAGTGTAGTGTCGACTATTCTGTGTCGTTTGTTCCTCTATATACATGTTAAAAATGTTTTGTTCATATCCACAAAATAACTTAAAATTTTGATTCGTGTTGTGTTGAATCTATAGATCAAGCTAAGTTAAAGTGACATCTAGACAACATTCTCTTCATATCCATAAACATGGCATATCTCTCTGTTTATTTAATTCTTTATTTCATTCATCAGCATTTTTATAGATTTCCTCTTATTTTATATAGATCTTTTACATATTTTTTTATATTTAAATCTAGGAATTGTGCGTGGGCGACGTTAATGTAAATAACATTGAGTTTTAATTTCAAAATTAAATTTAATTCCACTTGTTCCTTTTTGGTATATATGAAAGTCATTTACTTTTCTAATAAATTGTAATTTTAAAAGTACTGAAATTTATTTAGAGAAATTCTCACCTTTTGTGGAATATGTCAAACAGTTTGGAAAGAAGCTAAGTCCCTGTGTCAACAGTGATCTGTCCCCATGGTCATTGTTATCCTATGGCTGTGCCATTGCCCTGTATGTTCGAGAAAGAGACTCATAAAAAAGTGGCTTCTGGTACTTCTAATACATAGTCGTAAAGCTTCAAAGAATAGATTTTCATTTACTATCTGCTTTTTGTAAGTAAAAATGCTGACACATATTTAAAATGCAGAAAGTATAAAAAAAATTTTACTAATTATTTTACTAGAATTGATGGTAAGACAATTTTTTTCCAGAAAAAAATAAGTCTTACTTTTGTAGTCATAAGGCAAAGTTCATTGCAGAGAGGATAAAGTGGAGAAATTATGGAATTAAAATTCTAAAGTGAGAAAGCAGGAAAGATACAGAAAAAGTTTCCACTGACAGAATAAGTGTTCAATTTCATTCTCTCTGTAGTGTTTTCTTTTTGGCCAAATGAAAACATGAAAATATTTTGGCCAAATAAAAACATAAAAATAATCCCATAAAATGTAAAATGGTAAACTATATGACTTTGATTTCTTAAATGAAAGTGAATTTTACTGCAAATTCTAAGATGGACATAATCTCAGAATTAAGAACAGGTCTGTTTTGTTGAACACATTTGGGTGTGTGAGCAACTTATTATATCATTCTTATTCTCTTTTCTGTGGGGACTGAGACCCTCACTGCCCTTAGGCAAGCATCCGGGAGTCACTAAGTAGATAGCTCAGCCAGCATGGCCAGGAGGTGGCTGTGAGTTCATTCTATGTCACATTCTCCATACACTCCCCTCCGATGCCTCTTCAAGGTCTTCAAAAGACATTCAAAGGCTGATTGAGAAGTAGAAGACCCTGAGGAAGGGAATCACCAGAGATCCATGAAGGCTGCAGACTTGAGAAGTGTGTACAATAATGAACTAGGATCAGTAAGGGAGCCCCCCTCACCCCACTCCGGTAGTGTGCATTGGGCTGGATGGCCTCAGTGGTGGGTAGAGCAGTAGTGCCAGCTATAGCAGCGGTTACCACTGATTGAGCACCACAGTGAACCCCCACTGCCATCTTCATTTCATACTACAACATTTTCTCTAAATATCCAAACATAAATATTTTCAATTTTCTTTAAATAAACAGGATCCAAAATAGACCACGAGGTCTATAGTAACATATCAGAGCCATCAAAATAACCAATGTTGCATTCATCATTTGGAAACTCTTTTGAATAATTAGTATAAGATTATGCTTTTTAGAGGTTTCTTTGAGGCTGCTAATTATATAGAACTGAATTAACCAGAATCATCTGAATGCATCAATGATAAATAACATTAGAGTAATGACACATTGAACAGTCTCACTTACTTTGTATGTTTATACATAATGTGCAATTTTGTAAAATGCACGTCTTTGTTGAACCACTACCACCACCACCCGCTGACCAGGGATGTAACTAATGCTGGTGTTGGATAAGTTTTCAAAGAATAGTAATTTCGTTTTCTTACAGACTTAAAGGAAATTGCATTATTAATTCAAACAAGTGTATCATAGAGGCATTTATTAATTCATGAAGTAAAATTGTTCTGAAAATGAAATATTATCACAAATATAATTGAATTGGGGGATTTAATAAAATGTTGAGCCAATGCTTCACCTGATTCCCTCTTTGTTCAGAAAAATTCATTATTTAACTTAAAAGTTCTAAAAAAGTGTACAATGGCCCATGATCTGGAAAAAAGACCTGTGTTTCTTAAGGGACTGTTATTTGTTGACTTTCTCAGGTTCATAGAATAAGGAGGAGGATTGTTGCTTAAATGTTGATTAAAATTCAAAACTTAAGCAATATCGCACTTGTCTGGAAACAGATGGCACACAGAAAATGATTACAAAAGAGCCTTTAACAAAAGAACTTCTCATGGCGTGAGGGCAGTGTTAACAGGACAGCCGAGGGAGATGGGCACCTGGGGACCTGGGGATTAGCAACTGCAAAAAGACGACTCTACCTCCAGTTCTGAAGGTCTAGGAGAGGGAATGTGTTTATGGGCTCAACCAGAGTTGCTGTGTTTGAAGCCTTGCCACGCCATAACCATGGCCATAGAAGAATCCAGCAATTGCCAGTGCTGCATCCATACAAGGATGGACAGGAAGTACCTGGTCTCTTTCTGTTCCTGCCCCCCCTGCTTCTAACAGCACTTCCCACTGGCTGAAGACGCATGGTACTTAGAGATCATGAGAGCCCAGGTGACACTTCAAAAAGGCCAGCTTCCCATAGTAGAAATGGATGTGGGATGACTTAGGGATGGAGAGCAAAGAAGTGATGGTCACACTTTCCCTGGAGAGATATCAGAGTACTGAATGTCTTATGTGTTTGTACATTAATCTTCTAGTGACTTTAAAATGCTTCCCATTTAACCAACAGAACTTTAGTATGTATTAGGAAGGAAGGCGCTGAACAATTCTGATGGGGTCCCTCTCCTTGATACAAAGTCTTGACACTTTCCTCCTTTTATAGTGCTTTTTCTGTGTTTAGATCATTACCAAGCTTAAATAATGGCTGAGAGTTAGTGAGATGAAAAACAAAACAAAACATCAAGGACAAGAGGCAGCATCTGATGTGGAGAAATTAAAGATTTATGAAAATGAAATGTCATAAAAAGAATCAAGAAACTTATACATTAAGAAAGCAGATTATCTAGCAGATGAAAAAGTATTAATGTCTTTTGAACAAAGTCATTGATGAGAACTTTATAAAGAAACGAAAGGTAAGAAAAGAAAAATGGATTCTTATTGACAAAATGAATGGATATAGTAAGTAGAACATAACAAGGGCTTTATAATATATGACAAAATTAAACATGAAGTCAATAAATTGTAGTGGGTTGAATTGTGTCTTCCACAAAAAGATGTTGAAATCCTGCTTGTGAATCCAGTACTTGTGAATTGACTTTATTTGGAAACTGATTCTTTGCAGATGACCAAATTAACTAGAGGTCATTATGG
>NW_011889250.1:1004128-1005526 GCF_000151845.1 Pteropus vampyrus
AGGAAAGAGCTCAGTAAAGTTATAAAAATCTTGCAACTTGCTCTCAGAGATGTGGTCATCACAAATGAAAAATTTTATTAGTCCTAGGTACTATTTTCATGGATGTATTGACAAACAAAGGATGGTGGAAAAGCCTGTGAATTAGAAACATGAATAAAGGAACATCTCATGTTTTTCAAATAAGGTTATACTTTCAAGGGAATACCACTTGTTATTTGGATTATCATGTTTATATTATTTTTACTAGTATAACACTTTCTTTTTATTTTATAAGCATACGAATAATTTAGCCCCTATAAAATACTTGTTCATTAAAGCTTTGTATTAAAATTCTGGGAAGACGCTATATAAACTATTTCGATAATGAAACATGGACAATCAGATAATACATGTTTTGTCGTCATTAATATAACCAGGAAATTCATGATTGTCATGAAAAGCTTAGCAGAGGATCAGGAAAGATCTTCCCACTATAACGTAATCATACTGATCATGCATAAAATAAATAAAGCTGAACTTGTTTTAAAAAGATCTATTCAACGAGATAACCTCTGTTACAGCAAACCCTCATAAGCATAAATGTTTGGTGGTAAATAATACCTCAGAAATTATTAGTCATGTAACGTTGAACATAATAATTAAAACTCCACTCAGTTTTATTTTCTTCATCTGGTAAATTTAAAACGATATCCTGAATATATACATACAACTTTATATACATACATAAAAACATTCATACATACATATACATATATATGAGTGTGTGTGTCTAGAACATATGTAAAAATGTCATCATGAGAGAAAAAGACAAAGAACCATAGTAAAAGCAGAAAATAATAGAAAATTGTGACAATAGATGTTAGTAAGATAGATATTTTCTCTTAATAATAAGAAATTAAAATCATATGACATGATTTTTTACTCAGAAAGTAAATGGAATTTTTAAAATCTGGCAAAGCAGGTAGGATATGACTTGTATCATTGAGAGATAGAAACTCTCACACACTATCTTTCAGAAAGTCAATTGAACAATGTCTCTTAAAACTGAAAATGTATATATCTCACTCTCCAGCAATTGCATTTCTAATTTTCTGCTCCAGGAAAATCATTTTTCTCATGTGAGCCATAATAATATGTTTATATACCTTTCTCAAAAAGTTAATTATATATTGTTGCAAAAAGTGAAATGTTTAATGCCTGGAAAGTATTGCCAAAAATTTCCATTCAAAGAAGCATGCTACCTTGCTGATTAAAGTTACTACCCAAGAATCTAGTCTGATAGAAAAGATAGAAAACAAAGAATGCAGAAAAGAAGGAGAAACACCATTTTTTCTTTGTGGTGTTGAGTTCTAAGTATTTTTACAAATACCCGCAGTCTTATACCTACCATCAAAATTA
>NW_011889250.1:1006981-1008452 GCF_000151845.1 Pteropus vampyrus
GAGAAGAAGAAGAGAGAATATGCTTCCACAACCTCTTAATTGGGAAAACTGTGTCACAACCTGGTCTCATATTTTCTTGTCTTATTTTTTTGCCCATCTATCCCTTCTCTTTCTCTTTTTCATCTTTCGATGCAATGACTTGATTTCCTTATTTTGACTTAGTAGAGACCTGAACAACTAACTGGTCCTGCTTTCTAATTTTTGCCACAGAGCCCCTGCTTTAGAATGTTATTAATATATTTAGAGTAAGTTTGCTCTTTGATACATTGCAGAACGTATCCTTCTAAGAACCACTTCTATAAGAAAAGCTTCACTGAAATATTTTTTAACGCTATATGATTTGTCAACTGTTGCCCTAACATAGACTACCAGAAAACTTGTGGATGAACTAAGTCACGTGCAGTTAGGAAGCATACTACTTTGAAAGTTTTAGTAAATCTTAGAAGGAACGTACAAGTTGTAGTGTCTGGACTTGAGTAGTTTCCAGAGCTTTGTCAAGACAGGGCACTCACTGAGATTTAGGATTGGTGGAACTGGATATATGGAGATTTTGAAGTGAGACTCCATGAGCAAATCTTTCTTTTATAAGCAAGCTGTGAATTAAGCAAGCTATTGCTTTAAAAGAAGAGTTATTTGTCTAGATAAATAGCTTTGTAACATTTTCCTGAAGAAAATAAAAAATTGGTTTGGAGTGTCATCTTTCTCAGCAAGAATTCCCCCAAGTAAATGTGAGTTTATGTTGATAAAGGTGATCTTAGTCCTCATATTGCTATCTTCTCATCTGCATTTGGTTGCAATGTATGTTTCAATGCACTAGTGATATTGAGAACATACATGGTCCTCGCTAGTGTTCATATATATGTGTGTACTTCACCAAGAGATGGCTTCTTGTCACAGGAACGACTCTTCAGCCCCTCTTATCATTAAATTCTTGGAGAAATTTAACCCATAAAATCACCAAAAAAAAGAACTTAAGGAATAGTACATTCTTCTCAACACTGTTTTGGGCCTTTCTTCAGAAAGAGCCATAAGAATCTCAAAAATGTGTATTATTATTATTATTATTATTATTATTATTATTATTATTTAGCATATATAACAAAGATGCTTTGAGGTGGCTCCTTAAACTGTAATTAATTGCCTTTGATAGCCTTCAGGGTGTGTGTATGATGCAGGGGACATGAGTGATGCATAAAGGCAGATACTGAACCATTGGCTGCAGTACACTGTGATTGATTACATGAGATTATCGAGAAAGGAACTGACTAACCATTGTATTCACCTTGAACAACCATGTGACCTGGATACTAAGAGAAATAATGTTTTACTGCCTTTCTTTAGACAATTTTGCAAAATTCAGGCTGAATATTTTTTAAAACTTTGAACATCACTAAGCTTTAGGGAAATGCAAATCAAATTCACAGTGAGATATCACCTCACACCTCTTAGAATAATTATCATCAAAAAGACA
>NW_011889250.1:1009162-1010178 GCF_000151845.1 Pteropus vampyrus
TATGTGGCAATCTTAAAGGCGTTTTGCTAAATGAAATAAGTCACACAGAGAAAGACAGATATTTTATGATCTCATTTGTTTATAGAATCTAAAAAAAGAAAAACATTCAAACAAAATCAGAAATGAAAGAGAAATTATAAAAGATAAAATGAAAATACAAAGCATCTTACTAAAATTCTATGAAAAATTATATACCTCCCAAATAAAAAACAGAAGAAATAGACAAGTTTTTAAAATATACAGTCTTCCGAGACTGAATTACAAAGAACTGGAAAATTTAAAGAGACGTAACAAAAGTAAGGAAATTGAAACAATCATCAAAAAACTCTCCAAAAGTCTAGGGCTGGATGGCATCTCTAGTGAATTCTACCAAACATTGAAAGCTGATTTAATACTTGTTCTTCAAAAACTGTTTAAAAAAATTGAACAAGAGGCAATATTTTTTAACTCCTCTTTTGAAGCCAACATTACCCTGCTACCAAAACTGGTAAAGATAACAAAAAAAGAAAACTACAGATCAATACCTTTGATGAATACAGATGCAAAAATCTAAACAAAGTACCAGGAAATCAAAAAAACAATATATTAAAAAGATTATACACTATGATCAAATGGGCTGCATTTCAAAGGCAGAGGAATATCTAACATATACAAATCGATTTTATTAACCAATGTCACCCGAAGAAATTTTTAAACAAACACCATCAAAAAAGAGATCGGATTTGTGCTTACCAGAAGTGTGGATTGGGAGAATTGGAAGAAATCGGTCAAAAGCTACATACTTCTAGTTATAGATAAATAAGTGCTGGGATGTGATGTACAATATGATCACTAGAGGTAATGGTGCTGCATGGTCCATTTGAACGTTTTTAGGAAAGGGCATCCTGAAAGTTCTCATGATAAGGAAGAACATTGTTTTCTCTTTTTTGTTATCTATATAAGGTGATGAATGTTAATTAAACTTACCATAGTAATCATTTCACAATATATGTAAATCGAGTCATTATGCTGTATAC
>NW_011889250.1:1011408-1016892 GCF_000151845.1 Pteropus vampyrus
TGCATGGTCCATTTGAACGTTTTTAGGAAAGGGCATCCTGAAAGTTCTCATGATAAGGAAGAACATTGTTTTCTCTTTTTTGTTATCTATATAAGGTGATGAATGTTAATTAAACTTACCATAGTAATCATTTCACAATATATGTAAATCGAGTCATTATGCTGTATACCTTAAATTTACAGTGCTGTGTGTCAATAATATCTTAATAAAACTGAAAGAAAAAAATAAAATAAAAAGACTTCAAAATGTTGCTTTCACACATATATGCAGGTATTTTATAGGTCCAAGAAATCATTGTGATTGAATAACTAGAATATCAACGAGTCCTATGTGTGACGACTTCATTGTAATGTTCTGAAGAGGAAACCTTCTTTCAAGCTAAGGGCAGTTTTAATAGTGTCATGCCCATTCATTTACTCTCTGGGTGAGCTTAGAAATATTAGAACTTGTATCATGTGTTTTATTAAATTTCATAATGCTTCCTTCTTCTTTCCCTGTTTCAGCTATCCTTCTTGTTAATGTTCTTATTTACTAATGTATGAGGGAAAATCTTTCCATATGACAATTCCATTTGTAACCATGCTTTCCAATGTGTTACCTTTGTGGTGAAAACACCACAAACAAAATGACATCTATTATGAATTGAATCTTCTGTCATTGGTTTGTCTGTCACCTTTGAATCCCAAAACTGTAGCCAGAACCTATCATGCTCGATGTTCATTAAAATCAGGTAAGAATTTGGGGCAATCTGGGAGGATTTGGCACCTCAACTATCCTTTGTGCATCTATGGGTTGCTTTCTTCTACAGTTGCTGTCAGAGCCCCACCAGCCTACCCCCTTAACACACTCATCCTTGTTGGATTGAATGGTGAGAAGGAGCTTCCTCTAGTCTTCTCTGAGCTTACATTTTATTAAACTGATATTTTCTATCCTACAGACCCTTCTCAGTGGTACCACAATATACTCATTACTCACTCATTGTTTAATCTGCACAATATTAACTGAACTATTGCTCTGTGCAAGACAGTGTGTTAAATGCTAAACACACAAAGGCTAGCAAAATAGACTCATTTCTCCTCTCCCCTCTAAACAGCTTAGTCTAGTGAGGGAGGCAGTGAGTAACCAGACAGCCACTTGAGCACACAGCAGTCAACAGGGCTCATTGTGACAGACGAAAAGCACTTGGTGTGGGAAGAACTTAGAGCAGGAGTGACCTGATCTGGCCAGCTTTGGAGGTGCGGTGTGTGTATGTGGAGGGGAGAAGGTCTAATGGTGCCACAGGTGAGAGGAGATGTAGAGGAGCAAGAGAAAAGGATGGAGGTGCTCTCCCCAAGCAACACAGAGAATAATAAGTTCTAACAAATGAGAAAACGTTAGTCTATCTTAGTTGGTTCAGCAGCAACCTAGAGGCATGTATCATACAAACAGAGGAAACATGATGTCAGAGTCCATAGCACACTGTCCCTAAAGTCATTCATCCTTCCTGGTGTCTATCTTTCTCCCAGGCATCTCAACATGGCTTCAGCCGATTCTCTGTCTAGGTAGCTGCTCCTCTGTCTCTGCTTTGCCAGTGCTGGCAGTGGTCTCCATCTGTCACTTCGGGGTCAGCATTGCCTATATCCTAGCCACGGCATGCCTTCACTGTGTGACTCCAGCATCCATAGCTCCAAGGAGGAGCCACCTCGTGCGACCAGTGTATTAGTCAGAGTTCTCCAGAGAAACAGAGCCAAGAAATCTTGTTCATTCCCTTTAACAAAACTTCTTCTACATTTTTATCATTTTCTTGAGGATTTACCTCAAAATATTATATTCTGTAGAGTGCTTCACTTGAAAAGATAAACGCACTGATTTCCATTGTGAACTCCTCCTTCTTAGCTGCGGAAGCCTGTCATTCATAGTGAAAGGTAGATTTATCTTCTCATTTTCAATTCTGGCGGCAATCTCCAAAAACTTTTTTCAAAATTAATAATTTCCAGAAAACACTCATTCTTTTAACAGTATATGTAAACAGTCAGAACATAGCTAAGGTTCTGTCCCCCATACCCCTAAGCTGCTTTATAGAGACGTGTGGACTACTTAGGTTAACCAAGGGTCAAACCAGAGCATGATGTAAATGCCCCCTGACCAGGATGCTAAAACATTGGGACACTTCAGTCAGTGAAAGTGCCCTGTTAACAGACAAAATGAAACATTGACACAAGCCAAACAATGCAATAGTTCAGGTCTTCTAATGTAAGGAAAAAATGTGCTTAAAATAGTAATCATGCTTTATAATAAGATTTTACCCTTAGCTTCTTTAAAACACACATAGGAAAGATTATCATTTTAGAAATATAAAACCACAAAAAATATTAAAATAAGAGTTTCTTTGTATGAAATCTTAAAGAGCTTTTACAGAACCGACTAATAGAAAATGATTGGCATAACAGACAATATCTTGAAAACAGCTTCGTAAAAGTCAAGAAAACACTTATAAGGTGTTTGTTTCTCAATGTCTCTGCCATTTAGCTATTTTTATTTCCCTTGAGTGTGATTAGTCAGTTGGACTTAATGTCAGTCTTGGAGAGGGGAACCCAAATAAGGCAAATAGTCTGAGGTAGCGTAGGCAGGACCTGGGGTTGATTTAGTTTATCCCCTATTGCATCTAAGCCCTCCTCGAGGAAGTTTTTCATAGATGTTTCTTTAAGGGAGGGTTTGAATGAAGAAAGCAGAAGGTTCATGCCTCAAGACTGGGTCCCAAGGCAGGAAGAGCATGGGCATCACTCTGGCACTGTAGTGGGTCACCTGCTAGAGCTTTACACTCCATGACATGTCTCTCACCTCCACGAAAAAAGAGATGGGAGCATTTAGGAGTTCTCACAGATGTTTGAAAGGGATAACTCCAAATTCTTCAAAGCATCATCATCTAGGCTTGACTGTGGTTTTTTCAGTTATCCTCCAATCAGCAAGATTGAGCTGGCCTTGTCACCATTGTCATGTGCAGCGTAAACCCTCCTTCCTGGCATCTCTCATTATTGCAATTTAAGCAGAACTGCAGGAATATTCGACTGATACCTGTCTCTCCACTATGCTATAACATGTAAGCTTCTGCTTAGTGCCTGGCATTTGAAAATATTTTATAAGTATTTTTCTGTAATGAATAAGTTAATCAATTAGAGACCATCGGGCCTCCTTCCTGAGCATCCATCCCGCATCTCAAATCCCATGACCACTTCTCATTCTCTTTCCCACAAACTGCCCTTCCCCTGCACATCTTCTCACTACCCAAAGTTTCCTAGACTTTGCTGGCAGATAAGCTTTCCTGAAACACAGTTACATCAGGTCATTCCAGAGGTCCTCCAAGTCTGGAGCACTGTCTCCAACTTCCAGGTCCTGCCATCCCCTCTCAGCCCTTCCACACTCCTCTTTCTATACTCCAATATGAGTCAAATTGAACTATTCATAGGAACTTCCAAATATGTCTCGTAGTGCCCATTCTATCCAATGGTCATGGCATTCTTTCTCCCTTGAGTCCCCTTTTGTGCCTGTTACAATCATTTCCAAGGTCAAAACCCCATTCCTCTTCCTCAAATAACCATTCCTTTATTACTCCTCTTGAAAATGTGATTCCTTCTCTGCACTTCCTAAGTGTATCATTTCCTGTTTGCTGTTGTAACAAATTATTACAAACAGTGGCTTAAAATAACAAAAGTTTAGTCCTCTGTTTTGAAGGTCCGAAGTTCAAAATGGGTTTTATTAGGCTAAAATCAAGGTATTGACAGGGCTGAATGCTTTTGGAGGCTCTGAAATAAAATCTCTTTCCTTGCCCTTTATAATTCCTGAAGGTGATTCTGTTCCTAGGCGCGTGGCCCCATCTTCCCTCTTCAAAGTAGCATCTTCAGATCTCTCTCTGACTCTGATATCTGAAGCCCCTTCACCTTTAAGAACTTAGCATTACATGGGGCCCCAAATAATCCAGGGTAATAGCCTCCTCTGAAAATCCTTAATCACAACCACAAAATCCCATTGCCATGTAAGGTCACATATTCAGAGGTTCCAAGGACCAACTAGCAAACCTCTTTGGGAGGCCATTTGATATCATTGTAATATCTCTCCATTGTAATGGCTCATAAAGCATTCCATCTACTATTACAATTACTTTCGTGGATGTTTTATCTCCCCTACGAATCCTTTGAGGACAAAAATCAGGCTGTATTTTTCTTTCTGCTCATAGCAAAGTGTGCAGAGCGTAAACCATGCTCAGTGGACAGAGAAACTTACAGCCAAGTAAAATTCTCCTGGTCTGAGTGGGAGAAACAGGAGTAAACGCAGGACATGTCTAATACATCCTCTGACGCAAGGCTCTGTGTGAGCAGCATTTCTTCATTGTCTACATTTCCTTTCCACCACTGCCATCACCAACCAGTGCACTTAAAGAGTTGAAGAGCAGCAGCGAAGCACATCACTCTGCAGATTTGTCCTCTCATTTAAATGAGGACACCAAACACATTTTTTCTGTTATACAAAACTATGCACCCTTTATGCATAGATTATTATGGACAGTGTGGAATGTCTAACATAATTGACAATAAGGAATACAAGCAGTTTCTCACAAAATTTGGAAACAATTCACTTTCAAAATTGAGTTTCCTACTCTACCTTTGATTTGGACCAAATTTCTTAGATACATTAAACGGCTCTTCATCATTGTGTGGAGAAAGAAAGATAACCATAACCAGGCTCCCTCATACACCTGTAGCTAACTTCTGAGGGGAAGAAAACTAAGCACATCTCCCCTATATAATCACATGCAGGGCGAATTCCAAGCCTAGTGGCATTTTCAAAAACAGTGAAAACCGACTTCTAATTTCCACTTTGATTTGTAAAGAGCTTGGAAGTTGTCATTCCCATCCTCATAACAAGAAAAAAAATATGAAAAAAAATTAAATGAATTATAGTTCTCGGATCTATCAGACATTGAGGGCAGAGGGCAAACTAATGTCCCCAAAGAGAGGTGAATATGGAGAAACACAGCTCACCAAGAGTAGTAGCTTCTGGATTCACCGACATTGACTGGCACAGCCAAAGTGCAGGCGCTCACTACTATCCTATACAAGGTTGTTTACATACATGGATACAGGCCCGAAAATAGGGGTGGCCCAGATCCCTACCCTGACAAAATGAAGTGCCTATCTGCAATGGAGTTCCATAGCTGCTAGACCTATGACCATGGAATTACAGATGGTTTTAGGCCCAGTTGAGTTTACCATTGACAATATCTTGGATGCTGAAGGTCCAACCGATTTAAAAATGTTCCGTAAAAGAGGGTAAGCCGCCCATACCTGTTGATGCATAGTACATAGATGGCTTCACTAGGGGGAAGGGTGTCAAGTGGATGTCTATTAGGGTAAAATCAGCTACTGTCCATATTTGGTATGATACAGGCCAAAGCAGCCAATAGGCTGGTTATAACCCATGAACATGGCCCATTGACTATTTGTACTG
>NW_011889250.1:1020942-1024344 GCF_000151845.1 Pteropus vampyrus
TTTGCTTCCTTGGTTACTGAGGTTACATGATGGCAGGCAGAAGCGGGGAGTCCTGTGACCTTACAGCCTCGCTCTGAGTGCTCCCGTCCCTCTTCCAGAACTTGAGAGTAACTGCTAGGGTATATGGGGAACAGCATTCACAACCTTCACCAAGGCTTAATGACATTGGGTTCCTGAAACCCTGCATGTGGACCTTAGCCCTGAGTGCCAAATTCTCTGTAGATCTTCCTAGCTAGATCCCTTTTAGATTTCTATTTATTAATAAGGAAATGAAAAGCAAATGTCACCCTAAATAGATTAGGGAGTCAATAAAAACAAAAGGAAAAATAATTTATATTCAGACAGAAAAGGAGAAACAAAGAATAAATGAAACAAATAGAAAACAATAAGAAATATAGTAGGTTTCAATGCGACCATAATAATCATTAAGTCCAATATTTGCTATAGATTTATTTTCTTCATTTTTACTTTTTAAATTTCATCTCTCAGATTAAGAAAATGTTCTTTTATTCTAATTTGCCAAGAGTTTTCATTAAACTGAAAGTTAAAGTTTATCAAATATGCTTGTTTACTGTCGATTTAAAGACACATTTTCTTCAATTCTAAATAATTATTAGCAATTATCTTTTTGAATGTCACCTCTCTGTAACTTTTTTCAACTTCTCATTTTATACCTTCCTACTTATATTTTGAAATTTCTCAGCTATTTTCTATATTTTAACTCATCATTCTATTTTCATATTGTTCTATCTCTCAGTTCAGTTTAATTCATCATTAATTTCTCAGTATAACTTCCAGACTATCTTTTGTATTTAATTTGTTTTGAGTATCATTTTTATTGCAAATACTAAGCATTTTAAAATACGCAATCTTACTAATTGGTACATTTTATGATAGCCTGTTCTTATTTCATGTCTGCCTGTTTGTTTTGTATTTTTTTTTATTTTACTGGATATTAATATTTATATATCTTCTTGAGGCTCATATACATTCCAATGTTAAAATCTCATATACCCTCAGATAATTTTCCAATATTAATATTGCTGGTTTTTTATTTTTTTAACATTAGATATCTTTATGATCTCAGTAATTTTAAGTTGTAGTCTCATTTGAAGAGAGACATCTTCAGTCTGAGAACTGTGTGTGTGTGTGGTGTGTGGTGTTTTCCGTGTGGTGTGCATTTGTGTGTGTGCATGTGTAAATGTACACATATGCATGTGTATGCTTTTTTTTTTTGGCTGCAGACCAGCACTGGTTTGGTTGAGCTCCCGGTCATGAATTTGGTTTTCTAAATCCTGCTGCTCACACCTGTCGCTCAAGGCAAGCTGTTGGCTCAGTCAGCGTCTGCAGTTGGTCCCTTCTTGTTTTATGAGTGAAAATTCCTTCTGTCTTGTAAAACACATTCCCGTTCTTTCCTGCATGAACTGACTTGATGACCACAGTCTGCCAGACATTAGGTCCATGACTTCAATCTCACTCATTGCTTTCTTTCCCCATTCTTATCCATGGTATTGTGAATTTTGTTTAAGAACTCAGCTATTTCTCTTTGTTTTTCTTTTCTGTCTTTTACCCATTACGGTAACATATTTAGAGCAGAAGGGGTTCATCTGTGTGTTAATCTACTGAATCATTTTTACTAGAATTTCGTCTAAACTATTTTTTAAAAAAAGAGATGATTACAGTTATTATTTGTTTAAGAGTTCTCAGTTTTGAATGTAAAAATTACACTCCATCTAATGATATAAAAGGTCTTCTGCATTTTTATTTTTTAAGATGCTCCTCTAAATCTGTTTTGTCTCTCATGTTTTAGAAAAATATTTAAGACAGCTAATGCCTCTGGAGTCTATATAACACATAGCTAGACATAGGAAAATATCTAGAGCCATTTCTGGTACATAATGATCATTTAATATGTGTTAGTGGCTGTTGCTATTTCCCACTTAGCTAAATGTGAAACATTATCATTTAATCCTTAAGACATCTCTATTAACTATACATCACCATTTTCATTTTGTACTTGTTGAAATTGAACTGCTACTTGAAGAGTTTAGATAGATTTTCCATTGTCCGGAGATTGTATAAAAAAAGTAAATACGAATTTATGTCACTCCTTTCCTTTTTTTCACTAAATACTGGGATATCTTTCTAAATCAATAAGTCATGATGGTCATAGAAGAAACGGAATCTTGCCACATTTTCAGAGACTGGTAGTAAAACCTCAAGGTCCAATGTTCTTACATATGTGCCAATATTTATTTCACCTGTCATCCTGGCAGACATGACTAATCAATCATTGCATTCTTTTAATCAAGATGGGGCTCTAGGCAGTTGGAATGAATTAATCAGACTTTATAAAAGAGATAAAAGCAGTTTTTCATTCCTGCTCAAAATAAACCACCATGGACTGAATGCATGAGGACGCAAACGGCTTCCTTACAAGAGTTTTTCATTTTCAGAAAGTTTAAACCTAAAGTTTACTTTAAAAAGAACAAAAATGGGAACCATAGTTCTTTTACCAATAAAATTGAAAGTTATACAGTTCGATCATAAGTCTTTGAAAAAATGCCATGTTTAATTTGCTGTCTAAAATTTACTGATTATTTTACATATATTTGAAGTGAAGTAATTGATTCCATTGTCTCTCGAATAATTGTTGAAGAAAAAACATTGCCTAGAAGGAAAATAATATTCAGGTTACTTGGTAAGAATAGATTGTGATAAAGTAGTATAACCAAAGAATACATGCAGGTGAAAAGAAAATCAGAATCATAAGGAAGAGGACACTGCAGAAGGGCAGAAGTTTTATTTTTGAGACCACATTAGAAACGTGACTTAGCATCAGAGTATAAACCTCAGCAACAGCTAACCTACTCAGTTCCAATTAGGACCTCACTCCAAACTGCATATGTTCCTGTTTTGTTTTGTTTTATTTTAAAATTAATTTCTTTCTAGTTGACGTACAACATTTTGTTAGTTTTAGGTGTACAAAGTAGTGATTAGAAATTATACACCTTACAAAGTGATCAACATCATAAGTCCAGTAATCATCCATCGCCATACACAGTTATTACAATATTATTGACTACATTCCCTATGCTGTACGTTACAGCCCCATGACTTATTTCATAACTGGCAATTTCATGTGTTCCTTGATTCATTGATTCTTTTAACTAACTCTGATATGTTTCTCTATCTCCTGTCTTCATCCATCGTTTTTCATCCCTGAGTGTTTCCTTTTCCATGATACTTAAGGAGTCTAACTTATACCACTACTTAGATTCTTTTCTCCTGTTCATGTTTTTACTAAGGCGCTCAGGATGAGTGCTTTTAATCCCTGCTCCCTTTCCCTCCTTTTGGGAATGCCTATTATTCTTATGTTTCCTCTTCTGAGGGTAACAGCTA
>NW_011889250.1:1024394-1026431 GCF_000151845.1 Pteropus vampyrus
CTTTCCCTCCTTTTGGGAATGCCTATTATTCTTATGTTTCCTCTTCTGAGGGTAACAGCTAGTTCTTGTATTTCTCTTTCATTATTTTTCATTCTATGGTTTCTCTCTTTCTCCTTCTGATTTATTTCTAGATTTTTGTCTTCAATATCACTGATCCTTTCCTTCATTTGATTGACTCTATTTTCCACACTTGCTATTTCATTCTTCATCTCTTTCAGTGTGCTCTTGATCTCCAAAAGTTCTATTTGGTTCTTGTTAAGAGTTACAATCTCCTCACTAAAAAAGTCATGGTGCTGAAGTAGTTTTTTTCGGTTCCTGGACTTGTTGATATGAATTATTTTGGATTTCATTCATTTTTTTCAGAAGTATCATTCTGAATTCTCTGTCACTTAAGTCATATATTTCTCTGTCCATAAGCTTATTTTCTGGAGAGTTTTCTCTATCTTTCTGAGACACTTTGTCACCGTGATTGTTCATCGTGTCCAATGGACTATTTCTCCACCTCGGCACTAATGGAAGTGTATTCTGAATTTTTTCAGGAAGAAGTTTTTTTTATATATAAACATTACTCTTTAACCTGTTACAAAGAGGGAGCTTTTATTTTGGTTTCAAGTAAGTGGTGTTAAGCCTCTTGTATCCCTTCTTAGTATAAAGCCTTAATGATACCTTTTTTTTTTTTTCTTACAGATGTTTAATCAAACTCACTACTCTCAGTCTCAGTTCTTGTCACGGCTGACAGTTTCATTAGTGTTTGCTCAGTTTCCCCTGAGGATCTGCGGTGTTCGGTCTCAGAGGATATGAGAGAGATGAGGGCTGCTGCTCAGCTTTCTTTTGCAACCACAGCTGGTAAAAATCAACAGTTGTTTCTCTGCCATTTCCTCTTCTGTGCTCTTTGCACTGAAGAGTGGGCCCTGCCATCAGCTCGTGGAACTCACTGCTCTCCCAGGCAGGGCTGTTCAGTGAACTCGCAGCACCTTCTTCCCTATCCCTCCTCCTACAGAGAGCTGCATCTGAAAGAGTCAGCTTCTTTGTTTCTCCCAGTCCACTGCTGGACACCTGAGGTTGTGACCTGTGATAGCTCTTATGCGCAGATCTGATGCTCAGATGAGCTTGTGTGCAGTTTGTGTGGTTTTCATTGACTTTTAGATGTTCAGCTTATTGTTGTTTCAAGGGGAAAGATATGGGGATGTCTCTCACTCTGCCATGTTCCTCCTGCTTTAAAAACAGTTGATTTCCTTAAGCCACCTAGTTTATGGTGTTTTGATATAGTAGGTGGAGCAAACGAATATAGGATACAATTGAGCATCAGAATAAGGAATAAGATGAAATAGGAGTCCATGGATGCATACTCAAATGAATAAATTAAAGAATAAATATCAATGATAGTAAAGGAAAAAAAAAAAACGTTTCTTAAAGTGAATTCCAATTAATAAATGTAGAAGGAATAGTGGTGTTAGAGTCATGTCTTGCAAGCATATTAGGAACATTTGGGAAAGAGTGATCAGTGGAAGAAAGTTTAATGAGGGAAAGAATATCTATTTAGTCTTGAAATGTTTCCACAGAAAATATCTTGTTAGTTACAAATGGAAAAAAGAAAATGTGCAGTAGAAAACCTGGTTACACAAATGATGAACTAAATGCACCAGATAATCTTGGATTAGATCTCGAATCTAGGAAAAAAATCTAAGAAGGACATTTTTGGTACAATTAACAAAATTAGAATATGGACTGTGTTTGAGTTAATAGTGTTGTGTCAATGTTGAATTTCTAGGTTTTTATCCTGTACTTTGGTTATGAAAGAGGTACTTTTATTTTAAGTATTTAAGGGGCAATAAGGTTTAGGTTCTACAACTTATTTTAAAATGGTTCAGGAAAAAAAATGTTCATGTTATGTACATGAAGAGCCAGAATGAGAGCGACACGCAAAAGAGAGATAAATGGGAAAAAACGGTACATTTGATAAAGAATTTATAGCTTTGTCAATTCTTATAATTTTCCACAAGTTTGAAACTACATCAAAATTAAAGGTTACCAAAA
>NW_011889250.1:1027815-1030662 GCF_000151845.1 Pteropus vampyrus
ACTATTCTTTTGTCCTTTGTTTCCCTCTTTCTTACATTCAGTTTTTGCTTTGCACTAGAGAACATCTCGGTGGAATTCTTTCAGAAAAGGCTGTGTGTAGTAAACTTTCTATCTCTTTGTGTGCACAAAAATATCTTTAGTTTGCTTGTACACTGGATTCTTATTTGCTAGTCTCAGAACTTTCTATAGAATCATAAGACTAACCATCCCAGTAACTGGGATGGTTACTGGGATGGTTAGTCTTATGTAAAGTTATATATAATAGTCTTATGTAAAGTTAATGTAACAGGAGGGTAATGCTGTTACATTAAAAATGGTGAACATCATACAGGTTGCTTACCAGTAATTTATTTCACAGATGGGCATACTGTAGAATTTCAATGCCCACATTAATATTTAAATTAATCCCTAATTAAGAATAAAACGTTCGGAAAAGAAAAAGTGACTTTTCTTAATCAAGTCAATAAATCTGTCTTTGCCTTGAGAGAAGTAATGATTTTTCCAACTGCATGATTTGAACTAGGACGCAGTCTACTCCCACCCATTCAACGTGTCTTAAATTTAGCCAGACATTTTGCATTGTCTAAGTGCTTTGTGAAAATTCAGGATTATACATTTTAGTAACATCTCTAGGTTTTTACTCCTTTTTCTTGGTAGTAAATTATCTTTTCTGACTGCTTAAATAGTCTTATGTTAAGATTTACTATAATGTATTTATATCTTATATTTGTAGGTTGATTAAATTTTTTCACATTTGCATTTTATATCTCTCTTTTACCTTCTATATTCTAGCATCAGGGATGAAAAGGATTCCCAGGGCTTTCCCTTGGAAAGAATCAAAGAAGTAAAGTCTTTAAGAAATTCCAACTTGTTTACAGGAGCAAGAGTGAGTGTCAGTTATGGCCCTGGAATCCTCATAGAATGGAAAAAGGGTAAAGTTGAAAACAATGACGAAGTTGCCAAATGATGTCAATTTATCTAGGTCTCTACATACAAAATAAGTTTTCATAAGAAATTACTCCTTAGTTTGGGGGGTAGTTATCATGATGATAAGTATAAAAATGATACTGTTTACATGAATCTTTAATACTGTCCTCAAATATAATGAGAATACTATATTTTAATGAGCAATTTTTCTATCTACTATTCAAGAACAGTCATAGTCCCAAGCACCTCCGAGTTTTTTTGGATGTCATATAAAATGTAAATACAAGATGGAAATGAAAACCTACTTTTGTAGAAAACGACCGGAGTGATGGAGCGATTTGATAAACTGGACATCTCAGCTATGCTTAAGTTGGAGTCGGCTCTGGACATAGAGTGATATTCCAGGCAGATTCTCCCAGAGCCTGCTCCAGTCACTCTAGACTGGTAAGCCCGAATGTCGAAGTAGTTACAGTGAATGTACATGTTCAGTCTCTTCCTATGACATAAAGTTTAATTCTACCCTCTCAAAAGAAAAGAATTCTTCTATGAAATCAAAAGTTATGAAAATCAGAGAATGATTCGTTACTTTTAACATATATACTTCCCACAGGCTTTAATTGGTTCCAGTATCTCCACAAAATGGTGTCCATAATACTGAATAATACTGAATCCTGACACATTTGTGAGTGAAGTTTTTGTTTTCTTCTTATTTGCAAAATTGCAATTCACAAGCACTCCAAATCCTCTTGTAAGGAATACCTTGTATATGTAGAAAACATTTAAAAATGAAAACAGAATGAGGTACATTATAAATAGTGGTCTGTTTTCCATAGACTTTTAATTTCTGAAAGATCTACCGATGTTGGTATCCACATATTTTTAATTTCACAGCTGATCACTTATATTGTGTATTGCAATGTGTGTATTTTTTAAAAAGTGCCTCTCCTCATTTTGTTTGCTGGTTTCTGAAGCATTTTGTTCCATTCTTACCACACAAATACAGCAATTTACACTCCAGTAGGGTGATTGACATTATGATATAATTTTTTAAGTATAGATTTTGGCTGGACTAATTATTCTAACCCCGTTAGCCCCACATTTCAGTTATGTGGGATCCAATTATAGGTCCGTTGACTTCAGCACTTAATGCTTAATGACGTTTTCCTTTCTTTCTGCTTCTTTTAGTAAAACGAAAGCCAGAGAGAAGTACCAATCTGACCTGTGGTTAGAAATTGAACACCTGAATAAGGGTGAGGAGCTAACATCTAAAGGGTATGGGGCTAACTGTTGCCTAAATCAGGACCTATTACTCTCCGCCTCCATGGGTCCATGTACAATTTTGATATTTTTCTATGATAGGATAGGCACGATATTTTGCTTTCAGTAGAACTGTTTTTATTCAGTACCAAAATATATTTCATAAGCCATTTTTATAATTGATTAAAAATTTTTGATTCATAGCAGTGACTTCTTGGTTTGGAATTCTGCCATGTGTTGCAGCATGAGGCAAAGCCACTTTGGTGGTGTGAAAGGCTGCTGTCGTTCAAGCTAGACAGGATGGAGGAGATGCATGCCTTTGTCCATAGCTGTTTGAGACACCCTGGGGAGACTGTAATTTGCAGCCAGGATACATCATGGGAGACTCACTTGACTGGCAGTGGGATGCTCATGATCATCCTCCACATTTTATTTGTGGAGTGCATTCCACTTTTGACTATTTAACAACTTTTTTTTTTCTTTATTAAGCTTTCTTGGACATTTTCCCATGAATCTGGAAGCTAGTCATATGTCACACTTTTAAATACACGAATTTCCTAATTTTCATTCATTGTGAGTGTATTCATATAGGAATATTGAAGAAAAAATAAACTGTTAATGTAACCCTTTAAATGAAGGGATATTCTAATTTCTTAACAGAGG
>NW_011889250.1:1032724-1033025 GCF_000151845.1 Pteropus vampyrus
AGTTATTTTAATAGAGATATTTTATTTAATTTTTTAAAACAGGTGTTATTGGGGTGCCATTGATATGTGAAAATCTAGAGATATTTAGCATATACAATTTGATGGTTTTGAAAATATGCATACACCTGTGAAAACATCAATACAGTCAAAGTAATGTATGTATCTATTACCTCCAAAAGTTTTCTTGTGCCTGTAAATTGTTGTGGTAAGAACACTTAACATGAAATAAAGTTCCTTAATTTTTTTTAGTGCACAATACAATATTGTTAACTGTAGGCAAATATTGTACAACAGAGCTCTA